>NW_025533509.1:548791-591821 GCF_020615455.1 Coregonus clupeaformis | reverse complement strand
TGTAACTTTCTCACTCAGCATCACATTATTATGATTAAATTCATGAGTTATCTGTAATCCTGAATGGGCTCTTATCACATTACATTCGTATCCATGAATAGCATCTTATCAGCGTATCATCAAACCCTATCTGCTTGTGCCAACCATCCTGACTAAATGCACTAATCAATCAATCACTGTGCTAACGCACTGGGACTTCTGCTAATCCCAGGACGTCTCTTTCTTTGTCTGCAGAAACTCAGTGGATGTGGCTTCGCATCTGACAGTCTGGTGTCTACGCATCAAGCCATACCTTATATTTCTGTAACACACAGAAGTAAAATAAGCTTATGTCAGGCGAGGTGTCTGAGCCTGACAGAATACCCAGTGACACTAAGCTCGAGAAGAGCAAGTGTCACTACTAGGTCAAATATCAAGTCAGCAGCCGGAGCTGGGGCTGAAACTGCACTATCGGAAGGAAGGAAGCAGTCTCCGTCTCAGGCTTCTGACCGGGAGCCCCCTTCCCCTTCCCTTGGCTTTGACCAGCGGGCAAGCGAGCGAGCAGGTGACGTGTGACAACATCGTGATGTTCTGTTGGGCATGGCCAACGTCAAGTACCTTATTGGCTTCAAAGGGGAAAGGTTGCGAACGCACATTGATTCATCTTCGCAAACCCCTGGGAGCATGAGTCAGGTGAGGTGGGGGGTTGGGGAGGTTCTTGGCAACCCCATGGGAGGTCCTCCAGTGGTTTGTCTTGTGGAGAGGGCGGAGGCTTTGGCCCTCTGATGTATTCTGACATTCATTAGAATATCTTTACACCTGGCATCATTGGGGTTAGTCACTTGTCCAGTCGGCTGGTGGTGAGTGGGTGGGGATTGAGGATCATGTCCTGCTCTCTCCTGTGAATGTCCTGATTCCATAAATCAAACTGCAGAGTACCCTAGTTTGTAGATGGCAGTGATGTGATCTCTCTCTCTTTTGTGCATGGATGAGGAGCTACATTGGGAAATCATTTCATACTGTGGTTGGTCCCATTATGAAAGCAAATACTGTAGGTGGTGCTGGCCTGAGTTCTGTAACTTTAGGCTAAATGTATAAACAGAGATTCAGCGTCCTAACTACGTCAGTGTTACAATATATAAAACAATACTGTACATCATATAGAATACATCAATCTCCCAACTCCTCTACCTGCACCTGGATTTGTTTGTGTCAAATAAAACCGCACTTTTTTAAGCTCTTTGGTGCAATAGTACGACACACAATAAGGCGTGTGTCCGGCTTCGTCTGACAGCCATCGAGCCAACGGCACGGCAGTCAAAGCGGCCATAAATATTTAACGGAGGGCCAGCCTACAGCATGTCGCTATCCGTCCTAATTAAATTTTCATATACCTCTCATGCCTTTCCCAGGTTCCCCACCTTCCCCATGTCCAGCCACCTCACCAATTCTCTATCAGAGCGTTTCCCCAACCTCACAGTTAACCCCCATTTCCACCCAAACCATTCCTATGGAGAACATACAGGAGATTCCTTCCTCCCTTCTTACGAATATAACTCTTCCATGTGATGAGTCCATGAGGAGGAAGTCAGGCATCTATTCTGGGCGTCGTCTATCTTGGCTTACCTTGTCTACCCTTTAGGGTAAAGACTCTGTCTCCTAGCTCTGCGTTTAGGGAAACCGTTGCGCTTCAGTTTCCCCAGTTCCTTTATTGTTTGGTTTGTTCTACGACCGATCAGCTGAAAGCGTTTTCCCAATGTAATGTAATTGTTTTGCGACCTGTCAGGCGTGATACCCCCTGTAAGACGTTGCCGTCCCCTAGTGGTGATGAGATCACATATAAAATGAACCTCACCTCGATGCGTTGTTCCCCGTTTGCCCCAAAAACATTAGCGCATGTAATCAATGTAAACATCTCTGCTGCTGTTAAATATTCTTGAATGAAGGCAATATAGCTCTGTCTCTTTATTTGATAGGGAGTTTTATTTTCACCCAGAATATCTACTAGAGGCAATAGCATTAAAATAGGTGCAGTGGACAACAGAGAGCGGTTCAATTAGGCTTCTTTTTCAAAGCCATATGTGCCACATGTTTAAGATTATACATCATTAATGGTATTACCCCGCATTGAGCCTCACGCTTATAAATTATCATTAACTTTTCTACTTTTGCTTTCTCCCCCCCTTTGCTTCAGATTACATAATATATTTCCTATCAGCGTATGGCTACAACACTATCTTGGAGTTAACATTTTTATATAATAATCTAATCAAAAATATATCCACACACACACACACACACACACACACACACAGGTTCATAATGAGCTAGTTCTCCTGAATCTCTCCATTTTGGCAATTTACAGCTGCATAGCCTAAATTTATTATTTATTAGGAGTCAGAGCTTCCCCTGCCTGTAACTCACTTCACGTAGTTTTCATGCCAACCATAGCCAACCTGCGCCAATACGATTTGTGCACTCATGCTTCAATCAGAAAATGTCATAACAAATATGAAAAGTTATTGACCAAAACAACATAACTTTTTGGTGGGTAATTATCAAGAAGGATCCCAAAAAACCAAAAACGAATGGGCTGATATTTGATTCTTATTTCTTATATAAAATCAATTTTTGTATTAAAAAAAGAACAACCACCAAGTCTCTGTGATATTATGCATGTAGTTACCACCTATCTATTCTCATAAACAGAAACCATGTGACCCGGTTGCATCTTATTCCTAAATAGTACACTACGTTTGAGCAGGGAACTATAACCCTGGTCAAAAGTAGTGCACTAATCAAGAAAAAGTACCCATTGGGGCGTATTAATTTGCTGCTCGTCTGCGCTTGATGTGACCCTCAGATCCCAGCTGGCATTTGCCTTTTAATTTGAATGGAGTCTCGTCTCCCTGGATGTTGTTGCAGCTGATGTAGTCTTGTGGTGGGAGGACGACTACAGTGAATAAGCTACCAATAACCCACATCTGCGCATGTTCTCCTTGGAGAAATCAGGAAAAGTGGCTTTGAACGTGGTGGTGCGTTACATGGGTTCCATTATGTGCCATGAAACGCATGTATGTCACATGCGCCCGGATTGAGTAATTATTGCATGTAATCTGATTACAAAAACCCTCACTATGTAATCGATTTCGTTCCCAGCCCCAAATATTGTAATCAGTTTACAGATCTACTTTTAGAAAAAGCATGAGATTATTATTTATTTTGATTGCTTTTAAGTGGGGGAAAGGGATGTTGCGAAAAAATTACATTATGCCACCTTTCTGTTTTCTCATTGACAGTCAATTCAGCATTTGAACAAGGCGCAAGTTTTGGTTGTTCCCCCGGTGAATAATATGACCATAAGTCAGGATCCCTATGATTCCAAATACGTTTGATGGATCTTTTTTAGTCTTCTACTAATGCCTCTTAAAGGGAAAGTCATCCAAAAGTAACTGATTAATCAGATTACGTTTACTGGGGAGTTTAGGTAATAAGATTACATTACTGATTACAATTTTGGACCCAGGTAACTAATAGCAGTTTTTAATTGTGACCTACCAAGCCCTGATCACATATGTACTGTATGTATGTTACTGTATATCTATTATTATGTGTGTGTGTGTGTGTATATATGGGGCTGTTAGGAAAGGCACAACACTTTCTGTTCTATCAAAGTATCTATTCAGCAGGTTTTAGTAGCAGTCACTCTATATTGGAGGTGGATCCTTTTGGCAGAGGCAATTATTTTATTCGGACAAGACTTTATCAGCAACCACATGAAAGCTTTGCCGACCGGACACAAAAACATGATTTGCTCCCACCAGCCACAGTCGAGAGACAAAAGCACTTCACGACACTTCTAAATACACCACCAGTGCTCAGGGCGCTTTGAAAGTTCACGCCTTTTCCAGTATGCTAAATTTGGGCTGGTGGTGATGGCTCTGCCCAGTAAGGGCAGCAGCCACACTCCCTGTGGTCTTTGCCCAACTCCTATCTCCTCCCTTTCTCTCCATATTCTTTGTTCATTTCACAAATCATTCTGAGGCTGACTGAAGCTCCCATACATCTGTGTGTTAAATTTGCCCCATCCTGGGGTCTTGGGAAATTTATTAATCCAATTTCCTAACATTTTTCCAGCGATTCCTGTGCAGTGCATGGCGAGAGTCCGACACACCTGGGGAAAGAGGAAGGACTCTCCGAAAAGCGAGAAAGAATGGACTAGGGAATAACACAGGGATGGAGGGATGGAAGATGGGTTCTGAATTGCTGCTTTGGCTACCTGTCCCTATCAGTGGTTTACTTTACGCACGTCACACTGCGGAGAGAGAAAACTGAGTCACTTTGGTCATTTTCATGGGAAGCAACCTTTTCATAGATCGGCTAACCAATAACACCCCCATCTAGAGCCTCTACCCAGGATATTGGGGCAGCGACAATGGACCCCCGCCTCCTCCTCCTCTCACTGGGGAGGCCAGTGGGGATATTATTACTATTTCATGGGCCTCAGAAGAGACCACTGCTCTACCACTTTAGGGGTTGGGTTGGTCACGAGCGGAGCAGCATCCTGCTCTGGGAGTGCCTTGAGAGTTGTTCTGAGTGCACCGACACACCATTGTTCCACTTCAGGTTGAGTCGTGTGTGTGCGATTCCATCGTGCCCCAGAGCGGAAGAGACCCGTTGTTGTTGTTTAAAGTCTTGTTTCTCCTAGAGGTGTAACAAGAAAAGCATTTAGTACTCTGGAACAGGTCAGAGGTCAGCGTCGCGGGAAATGGACAGGCAAAATGTTTCCTGTCCTCATTGTTTATCAAAACCTCTTCTCTAAAAATAATAAAATAATTCGGCAATTAGGATACCCTCAGCCAGTCTTGACTTACTCATCCTCAACGCGGCATGTAAAATTAGCATTTTTGCTTCCCATTGTTTGAGAAGTGCTATTTATTCTATGGTCTAGAATTATAAAATTTGGTGTGATATGATTTGTATCCACTTTCCATTTTAGCTTACATGAACCAACCTTCTCCGGGGGAGTGTGTTACAACAGTATCCACCCAACTGCATCCTGAACATTTTGAAGGTATAAGTAATAGAAATATAGACTGGGTGTGACCTTTGAGCCAGTGATTGGCTGAAAGACAGACAGTTAATATCCCTTAACCTTCACAAGTGTCAGGATGTTCCCTAAGCCTGAAGAGAGTGCGGCTGACTAAGTATTACCAGTATGTGCTTTTGCCTCCTCCTACCTCTATATGCCTTCTGCCAGCATCAGTCACTTTCTCCCACGTTCATTCAGCATCTCCATATTGATTTTGTTGTGGGGAACTGTAGCCACCTATTAAATATTTACTTGCAATTATTTTTTCATTCCTCACCATTACTTTGTCCCCACAAGCAATTTGTCTCTGAACTCTTTATGCCAAAAGAGTGCTCGACTCTGCTCTCACAAGTTGGAAGAGCATGAGTGTAATCCTTTCCCTTTACTTCCATTCATTTTAAGGAAAATAATCTCTCAATTTCTTTAGGATCTCTAAGGCCCCTTGATCTCTTTTGGCAGTTGGGAGCTCATTTAGTGACCAGCGGCTTGAAATAATAATGTGTGGAGTCAAAGAAGGCTCTCTGCGATATCCACCACTTCTGATAACTATCACTGTGTGCGATTCTCTACCCTAGTGGTTAGTTCACGGTTCACAATATACTATTATTACTCTATTCAGAATATCCTATATGATCAAATTACATGTTCTCTTTGCATTTTTATAGCGCCAGTTTTTTTATATATATTAAGAAATATCGTGTATTCAGTCACATCTCCCTTCTCTCAAACCTTCTCCCCATTAAATCGTACTCCGATTAGCGAGGTGGCAAGCTTCTCTCTCTCTCTCTTTGTCAGTTTTTATCTTCCCATTTGTTTTGTTTCAGCGTTGCTCATTGTTAAAAATTTGCTTCAAAGCGATCCCTCGCTTTCCCACTGAGTGCCTAACATCGTTCCCAGTAGAGCGGAAAACCAAAAACCCCTGGAAGTGATTCGTTGTGGCTTTGCTGTGGACCAACCCCCATCCTTCCTTAATTCATGTGAGTAGCTGAAGATACATTTTGCGTTTATTTTCTTTTGTAGCCGGAAAATTCAAAAATCCCCCTCTCTCTTCACCTATCACCATATAAAATACCGCACCTCGAAGCAGCCAGAGAGAAAGTGCTTACCGTATTTTTTTGTTCTCCATTTGAAAATATATAATATCCTCACTTTAAAAATAAATAAACAAAAACACGGAATTATTGTGGTAGTGAGGTCTGCACGTTACCAGCTCAATTTCCAATGCCTCCTGTTCGGTGTCTTTAAACCCCTGAAGATGGGCATTACATCCAGTTTGTTCCTGTCCTGCTGGGGTTTCCAGGAGGAGATCCGCTAATCAGAGGGAGTGGGTGGCTACTCGGGAACACAGGGGAAAGGGAGAATAATACACCTCACACAGATTTATTACCTCGGAATCTTCCAGGCCCGACGCCCCCGCAAGCCCCAACAACCCCCAATCACCTTGAATAGGCTAAATAAGGCTTCGCAACAATCTAAAACCGTTGGAATGCACCACACACCGCTGTGCCAAGTATTTGGCACCTCTTTAAATTGAATTACTGTTATTTTACCTTTGTTTCTACATTTCAGATTTCAATTGTAGATTAGAGATGATTATTTTTGCATAACTTTTTATTTTCAAAACTAGAATGTAGGGAATTTGGGCTTTTACGTACTTAATGTTTATTAAACATTTGCATTTTAGGAAAATATACCATAACATAAATTAAAATTATAAAATATACCTTGCTCTCAATCTAGCATGAAGGTTAGGGTCTCAACAATATTCAAATGAATCACTAGAAAACTGGTTTATTAACTATATTAACAATATTTTACTATCAACAAAATGCTGATAAATTCACCTGATTCCATCCTATTGTTCTCTTTATACAATATTTTGTTACTCAAGGTCAAACCACAAATTATAAAAACTTTTACTTGTATAGTGAATCATTATTAAAATTCTTACCATTTATTTTCCTAAATGATTTTCCTGACACAACGCAAGTGACAGATCCCGTTAATTTTGGTGATCTGTGTGCCTAGTTAGGTTATTTCCTAATAGAAGTCAGATGAGTGAGCCTCACAAGATGGCTTTACCTTTAGGTGTAACTAAATTAACCCTTTCACCCCCAGGACATACACCTCAGCCCCTGTCATTTTCAGCAACTTTTCCCAACTGTGTTACCGGTTATATGTATTTAGTATTGATTGTGTTTTGTATTCACCAGTTAATAACACATGTTAAATTCTCCACAACTGTGAAGATTGATAACCACATACATGTTGTTGTATTAGTTGTGAATATTCATTTTACGTTAGCTGAGCACTCAGGTATGATACAGCATTTCATCTAATTTACACTATTAATTATTCTGTTAATTATGCACCTCTCTTCTGATGCAATGGTATTAATGATATTTTATAAGTGATCATATGAGGGAACTTACCTGATGTGTAGGCCCTAGTTCAACTTATTCCAGGTTGAAAATCATTATTTACAGTGTGCCATAGTAGCTAATGGGTGTTTTGTTGGTAGCCATCGCTAACTTTTTGATTGTCTTGTGTGTTTGTGTCTCTGCTTGGAGTCTGGTAACTGTAGCTAAGAGTGCTGTGGAGCATCGTGGAAACAAGCTTGGAAAAAGCAGGTGTCCTTTCCCCCTTTGGATGTTTTTCTCTCTCTCTCTCTCTCTCTCTCTCTCTCTCTCTCTCTCTCTCTCTCTCTCTCTCTCTCTCTCTCTCTCTCTCTCTCTCTCTCTCTCTCAATTCAATTCAATTCAATTGCTTTATTTATTAGCGTAACAATGTACATATTGCCAGAGCTTACTTTGGAGATTACAATATAACATCCATTAAAATAATAATCCCAATATTGTCAACCAGGACAACAGTAACAAATTTGGAGAAATTACACTCTCTAATTGTTTTGACATTTTGTCAGGAAATGCACAGCTCAATCTCAAGGTTCTGTTGTGGTGCAGTGGATTGCACAGCCTCTCTCTCTCTCTCTCTCTCTCCTCTCTCTCTCTCTCTCTCTCTCGCTCTCTCTGTGATAACTGTGGTGAGGGAGTCTTTTCAGGTGGGGGTGGGGGTTGACCAAACTGTAAAGATCACGGGTATGAAAAGTTTTGGAGTGACATGGGGAAACAATAACTTTTTCCTGTGTCATAAATTAATATGTGTCATCAGCCGTGCGCATTCCCACCTGATCAATACTGAAACGCTTTGCTTTCGGAAAATGAGGTTCATCCTCCTCTCTCCTCTCTCCTCCCGCAGCTATGGCGGACAGACAGAACCTGATAAGAGCAATCACCCATCAAGGGATTTCCCACAAAAGAGTCAGCAGTCAGTGTTTGAGCTAGGGGGCTCATTCTCCTACAGAGTTGCGGTCGATAAAGTGGTTTGAGGATATAATTGTTTCCCCAGGCCTCTCCATCACTGGGATACTCTCTGCGAAGGCGCCCTGCCACTCACAGGAGGCACTATTCCACCGTCTTTGTCTGTTCATACTCAATTAACTTGTTTACAAAGCTCATATAAGTAATCGTACTATGTTTCAGAATTCAGCTGGCAGCCAGGATGCCGTCCTCATGCCGTAATCTGAACTTCTCTCCCACTTTACACTTTTTATCTCCCTACTAATATAATGCCATTGAATGATAATTTTAAAATCCCCTCATGGGCAATATGTTTGGGAACCACAGAGCCAGATAAAATATCTGCAAAAGCCAAATACTGTCTCTCCCTGTGGGGCAACAGATTACTATCATATTCCTCCTTTTCTATTTCATTCTCCTCCTTCCATCTCTCCCGCGTAGTTTAGTTTAGATTCCACAGCGCTACCTTGCTCCCCACTTCCACTAGGCTTGAGGCCAGGATCATAAAATGTTCTCATCCCAATCATCTGCCCACGGCGCTGACCTCAGCACAGCAGTGGCAAATCATACCCAGAGGAAGAGGATATTAAAGGCTTAGATAAAGAAAAGAAAAACCCATTGGCGGACTTGCCCATCGGCCCGGAGAAAGTGCTTGAAGCAGCAGATACTGTGTGTGTGTGGAGTGAAGGAGTTTTCCATTATAAGCCATTTCCAGGGTTGCAACCCCGTTGGTGACTCAAGCCAGCCGCGGTGACAAAAGTATTAGTCTCCTCCATATCTTCATTTTCACGTCAGTAAGAGGGCGGGGCACTGTGTCATCTGTCCTCCCCCTTTGGCTGCATCTAATTGTGGCCAGCTGTCCCAGCTGCGTTCATTTGGACCTTTTTTTACACATTATTTATCAGGAGGAAAGCATATTATTATTGATTTTGGATGCCTGATCAGAGATTGTGGCGAAGTGGGTATGGTGTGTAAGTGATGTGAGCTAAAGAGCTACAGGACACTCTATAAACTTTTACATCACCGTGTCAAAGCTACACTTTGCCAACATAAAAATGAACACAGTCGTGGGATATTATTTAGAGTGGGGAGATAACTGTGCAGAGGCGGTAGATCATCAAAGCTGAGAGCGCCCGACTCTGTTGGTTATACAGAACCGCACTAGTGCAGGTAGGAGAACCCAGATACCTTGTTATTGGTCCCATGTCACTGAATATTATTGTCAGTACATTTATTCATTTATTACTGGGATCTGCTCTGCCTCCATTTGGTTGTTAGGAGTCCCCTTTTCCAGTCAGCATCTTGTTATATTGCTTCCTGGCTTAGTACCTGTAAACTGTAGAGTGTGACTAATTTATCGTTGTGGTATAGTAGATGGCAGGATCTTAATTTGAGCAGGTTTTCTGCGAAAAGAAATAATCACGCAGCAACGTAAATGTGAATTATTATGGATTATAATTATCTTTTTTTCATTAAGGAGCAGAAATTAAGTCTGAAAAGTGGGGGTTATAACTTTAAAAATACTCAAATACACCACAAGTTTCTCAGCAACTTGTGATCAGAAATAAGAAGATCCTACATCTGTAGATGCAATTGTGAATAAGATACAGGGCCTTGTGTTGTTTATTTTCTGAAGACAGCCCTGCAGGATACTAGAGCTGTGAACAATACAACCAGGAATGCTCTGAGGCTGATCCACCAGCACCAGGCCTGGTCCATAATACAGAAATTTATACATGGCAGGGAACTACATGTAATACAGCTAATCTCTTCCCAGACTGTTTCTGTCTGACATGCCCTTTTATAAAATCAAAGTCAGAACCCTCCATAAAAACAGGCATCTGGTAGTTATGCTTTTGCAGCTCTGAAAAACAGAAACCCAGATTATTACTGTACAAGCAAACTGTTTGCCAAAATGCACTTTCTTTTTTGTTTACAATGGCATAAATGAGTCAAAGGGCTCCTCCCCCACCCACCTCTCGTCCCTCCCCCTCATCCTTTCAATAGGCGCTGTGCACATGGCGTACCTGCAATGTTTGATTCCATATGTGAAACAAGGCGTGAGAGGGTCCTTGCCAAACATGGCCTTGCCATTTAAGGTATTGTTAGCACTACTAATGCAGCTTAATGAATCAAGTCCCCACCTCAGTACTGGCATTGACTCCCTAACCGGGCCACTACAAACTGCTTCAGACACTGTCCTTCCCATCCCTCCCACACACCAGCTGCTTGAAAAGTTCCAAAATTTGTTTATACGCTTGGTGTGTGAATACAGGCGCAATTAATTATGCTCGGCATCCGTGGAGTCATTATCTCGGAGTTTATTGTATACCGTGCGAGTGCTTTTATTTTCTTTATATGAAACGACACTTGTTTTTCCCTTTTAGTGTTTTAATTTCTCAAAACCCATATAGCCGTCAGGGAGAAAAACTGATCAATTGTACCTTGGTTGACCCTCACCAGTTTCTCCAACAGATCAACGCAGGGCCCTGTCTCAAAAAAGATTCCCCCCATTAGGATTTTCTCTCACAGTCTTAGACAAAAAAATATATAACTTTCAAAATAAAAATGCTTTGTCATTTCTAGTGCTAGCTTCATAATTCTAGTTCTCTGAATCTCCAGAGGTCACATATGAGCCTGCAGTGAGGCTCATTTGTACACTTTTTAACAGAAAAGGAGTGTTCTCATCACAAATTCATAGTTTCAGTCCAATGTATTTCATCCTTGGTGCATACAAAATTGCATGTTTGTTTCTCACCTTGAAGGCCACACAGATAAGATGAATCGTGTCAGCCCAAAATGACATTAATCCACATTAGCTATTTTGTTTAGGATCTCAGTGATATGATGTCTGACACGGCTAACAATAACAAATCCTTCCAAGTAAGAGAGTTTGTATTTATGTGTATCTGGGGGTCTGTGTGAACAGTTATTAATGCCATGCTTGCAGTACCCCTCCCCGTTACATTTTCTGTCCAAGAAATTGGAACCGCCCGGACCACTGTAGACCACAAGTAAGATGCTAGGACAAGATCCATGAAAAAACCCACTAAAAAATACTAGATTACAACGACATAGGCTATGTCAGCTGGCACCCTTTTCTCTATCTGTAGTGTGCCACTGCCCCAAACGCTGACCTTCGTCCAAAAAGTAGTGCACTATAAAGAATGGTTGCCTTTGGACCTATGCTCCTTTATCAACCCCCACTAAGAGGACATGTTAATCCAGTAACTGGACCAGGACCCCTAACTGACTGGCAAATTCATGATGGTGCAAAAATCTACACAGCTTATACGCTTAAGTAGTGCCGAATATTCTTGTACTATATCACCACGAGTTTAATGCTCAAATCATACATAAACAGTGGTGGGTAATTTGCTAGCATTTACGTTTCATGTAGTTCCCTTGAGTGCAGACTATAACAAACAGCAGAAAATATCGCTGCACACATTTTCAGATTATCTTTAATAACCTGATGATAATTATTTAGTTGACATCTACATAGTGGTTAGGCTTCATTAATTGAAAGAGAGGGAGGGTAATATTTTATGAGTGCTATTGTTATCTATCTTTGGAGTCCTACAGCTACTACCTCTTTAGTGAGTTGATGTCAGACACAGATTCTAAATAATCCACTCAAGAGAAGACGGACTAGGCCTAATATAACATTTTCTAGCTGGAGAAGAAGAGAACTTCATGCATTGCTCGTGATTAAAACTAATTTCCTTTCCACTGAATTTATTAACTGCAAAGGTATTTATCGCTATCAAAATAACCAACGGCCCCAACAATTACGATATTACCCATTGGCGTTAACTTCTGTCATAATTGAGGAAAGCAATACTTATGGCCATAATTGGAGTGCCATCTCCATGTAATGATAATCATAGCAAAGATTCTGCCGCACACAAACATAATTGATATATTTGAGATTATTAAAGTAATCGGCAGCCGCAAGAAATCCATTCAGGTGTGATTGCCGAATAATATGATATAGAAGGGTATAGAACTATTATTGGGAGAAGGTTCTACTTCTTGATATAACATATCATTGAGAGATTCTTAGAATGAATAGGAGTTATCTTTATTCAGACTTGAGGGGCTTATAGGGGCCGAGGAGGCGAGGAAGAAATAGCAGCTAATTAAGACCTTCAACGCGTCATTAGAAAGCTTATACAGGCGTTGCTGTCAGACATGGGGGATATTACCGAATAAGTATTACAAAAGGAGATGGTGCGTTTGCTATACTGTACTTTATATGACAAATATCTAAAGTGTGTGTATTTGTGTCTTTTCGAAGAATCCATCTTATCCACCAAACCCCAATACAACATCCTGTGTGGGTGTTGTTAGCTACCAATCAGAAATGCTTTTTGTTCAGGAAGTCACTTTTTCCGTTTGACTCTTAGTTTAGGATCAATGTGATTGGTCTGTAATGCCTGGTCATTATGTGCATCTGAGTTGTGGTTTGCTCACTACACAGTAAAGTCTGAGTTCATTGAACTAAATTCATTTTAAATCCCATTACAAAAACATGATATGGATGAAGATATTAAACCGTTTTGTGTGGGAACAAGCTTATGCAAAATAAGGTGCAATCAGATATTTTATAAAGGAGCTAAATGTCACCACGGTTTATGTTAAATTAAAGATGTGTGTACAATTATTAAGGCCCCAAAAATTAAATATATTACAAGAGTGTTATTCCACAAACAGGAAATTCACGTACTTTGTCAGTTCATTACTGAGTTAAGCGAAAATGTTAATAGAAAAATACAGTTTCCTTGAAGTTTGTATTATTGGTTGATATATCATATTATATATTGTGTTTTCCAAATGATATAATAAATCCATACCCACACCTAAATTGTTCAGATCACAATTGAAAATAAAGGGCGCAATTATTTTACAACAACCTGCAGTTCCATGTCATAGATTCCTTTATAGAGTTAGTTCAGGCACCTTATCACAACTGTCCGTGGTGGGGAGTGGTAGGGTGGCGCACGGTATTGTGATCGAGGTTTTGGCAGGTGTAACACGTCATTACCGTAAATATTTTATTTCTTAACTAACACCCCTAGTTAAATAAAGGTAAGAAATAAAATAATTAAAAATGGTGGTTATGAATGTTTTTGCAATATTTAAGAATATTGGATTTTTTAATTTTACAGGAAGCAAATCAATATTTTTGAACTAACTAACAAATTTTCATACATACTGCAAATACAAATTAACCTAAAAGAATAAAGGAATACAACAACATTGGAAAATTAAAGGCCATTTAACGGGGTTGGGGAATATATGAAAACTATATCTATCTATCTATCTATCTGTCTATCTATCTATCTATCTATCTGTCTATCTATCTATCTATCTATCTATCTATCTATCTATCTATCATCTGTCTGTCTGTCTGTCTGTCTGTCTGTCACCTGTCTGTCTGTCTGTCTGTCTGTCTGTCTATCTCTGTCTGTCTGTGCTGTCTGTCTGTCTATCCTGCTGTCTGTCTGTCCTGTCTGTCTGTCTGTCTGTCTGTCTGTCTGTCTGTCTGTCTGTCTATCTGCTGTCTGTCTGTCTGTGTGTCTGTCTATAACCTGCATCTTATAAACTTCTTATGTCTGGTACAGAGTGAACGCCTACTATATTTTGAATCCTATCTGCTTTGCATTCTAGTACCAACAAACACAGAGAAGCTTGTGATTCACCCAGGAATCCAGAGGAGTGAAATGAGCATGAAGGAAGAAAAGAACTATGCTACCCAGCATTCCCCCATGTTCTTTATTCACATGGCCAGGCTGCTAATCCACGGTCAGAGCAACTAAACCCATATCTCCCTATTAAGGAATCTGCTTCCTCCTCTTAATCCATTCTATGATCTATTATTTTTTACATCAGATAACCACGCCACGTCTAACCATGTGTCTGAGTGATAAGAACGGGGAGAGCAGCAGAGGCCTGGTGGAATGTTCCAGTCATTTGGCGAGAATCAGTGGGAGGGGATGAGTGTGTAATTAAAGAGGCAGTTAAGACAGAATCCTGATATGCAAGCCACTCTTCAGCTCTCCACCCAATGCTCGGCTAAAGGTAGCCCAATTAGTGCCTGCCCGTGGCGGTTAAGTCCATCTTTGGCGTAGGTGATTAGCTGCCTGAATCCCTACCTGGGCCTAATTCATGCTAAGATACAGCTTTTTCTTTCAAGCTTCCTACAACTCTATTTTATGCAAAAATCTCTCTATTTTCTTTTCTCTTTCTTGCTCCCTGTCAAGCGGTCAGACTCTGGTACCTGTTTCTTTCTCATTTGTCAGGTATCATTTTAAAACTGCTGTGTCTTATATGGTTCCTGTCTGCTCTTTGTTGCTCAGGCGGAGTCTAGCTGAGCACAGCTACACCGTATAAAGGGTCCAGGGGGTGCCGCTATCACAATGCATGAGCTTCCGTGTCTTATCCTTCTTCCTCTTCCCTGCTTCTCTTCATCTATCCTCCTCCTCTCTCAAACACACCACCCTCCCCCCCCGGTCAGCCCAGCCGCCCCAGCCAGAGTATACACCTACCCCAGCCTCAGCAAAGCTCATAAAGGCCTGCCCTGAGTCAAACCCCTCTCCTCAGTACAGTAGAAAGATGTTTAATTCTCTATAATCCTTAAAGGGAAAATAAAATCTCGTCTTTTGCTATAAAATAATGATGCTTTTACCCCAATATAATTGTAAAAAAATATCTCACTCAACTCTCTTCTCTTCTCCAACCCAATTCACTATCCCCGGTGAACTTAGGTGAGAATTATTTCTAATCTGTTGAGAGTTTCCTACACTTTTACATAATCAAATCAATATTGCCCCATGATTCCCTCTGCAGCGGCTGCCTTGATGTCAATTGTAGTGTGTGGCAAGATAAAAAAAAACTAACTTTAGTTGGTTATTTGTGTTTTTGGTCCTCTCCCCCTTCCCCTCCCCTCTCTCCCTCTCTATCTATCTCCCTCTCTTTATCTGTCTCCTCTCTTTCTGGTTGAATCCCCCAGCCCAGGTAAATAAAGGGTGTCTAGCAGTCTGTGACCGGGCCTAGCAGCCTGTGTGCAAACTCTCTCTCTGTTGGAGCTGGGGCCGAGGGCCTAAGCGAGTGCTGCCCGTGACAACTCTCTGACAGGATATAGTCAAGGCAACTCACCAAACTTAACATATAAAAAAATTCCACCTGAGAGATATGCCCTAAAAACTACAACCTGAAAGGCAAGGTCACAAAAACATAACGTTTCATCTTTTGTGTGTGTGTGTGTGTGTGATATTATGTTAAATATCATTACAGTGGAGAGCAGGAGTGATACATATAAATAATGATAAACCCTCTCTCTGCTCCTTGTGAATAATCACCGCATCAGCTATGGGATCAGAGACAAAGGTAGATACTTATCTGCAACAAAATATAACAAAACCAGACGTGTGATGAACTCTGAATGTTCTCTATGAATACAGTCCCTTTAAATCTCACGATACCTCTGACTAGGTTCTCTAAATAATTATATTATTAAGTATTATACTACAGAAATTTGAACGTATAAACTCTATTTATTCCTTCATTTCTTTCCCATTCTCATTAATTGAAATTATATTAGGATTTGTCCAATTTTACAAAAATAAAATATGTTGATCAATAAAAAACAGACCTGAACACTGGGTATAATCCCTGTGTTTAATTTAGAGTTTTCACTTGTCATTTCAGGGTGAATACAAATGAAAATCACAATGAGGAAGTGGAATGGCAATAGAGTGAATCCTTCAGACTTTACCTAGACATGTAAACAAAAAAAGTCCAAATGCCTATTATTAATAAATTAAGTATGTCTCGTTAAAGTTCAACTCTGAGCTCAAAGTTCTTCCAGCCTTTTCATCTTTAACAACCAATACTGTCTGTCTGAACAGGAGGGTTCTACTGTGGTCCAGTTGGTAGCGGAGTCTTTAACAACCAGTACTGTCTGTCTGAACAGGAGGGTTCTACTGTGGTCCAGTTGGTAGTGGTGTCTTTAACAACCAATACTGTCTGTCTGAACAGGAGGGTTCTACTGTGGTCCAGTTGGTAGTGGTGTCTTTAACAACCAATACTGTCTGTCTGGACAGGAGGGTTCTACTGTGGTCCAGTTGGTAGTGGTGTCTTTAACAACCAATACTGTCTGTCTGGATAGGAGGGTTCTACTGTGGTCCATTTGGTAGCGGAGTCTTCTTCCCATCAACCAGTACTGTCTGTCTGAACAGGAGGGTTCTACTGTGGTCCAGTTGGTAGTGGTGTCTTTAACAACCAGTACTGTCTGTCTGAACAGGAGGGTTCTACTGTGGTCCAGTTGGTAGCGGAGTCTTTAACAACCAATACTGTCTGTCTGAACAGGAGGGTTCTACTGTGGTCCAGTTGGTAGTGGTGTCTTTAACAACCAATACTGTCTGTCTGGATAGGAGGGTTCTATTGTGGTCCAGTTGGTAGCGGAGTCTTTAACAACCAATACTGTTTGTCTGGACAGGAGGGTTCTACTGTGGTCCAGTTGGTAGTGGTGTCTTTAACAACCAGTACTGTCTGTCTGGATAGGAGGGTTCTACTGTGGTCCAGTTGGTAGTGGTGTCTTTAACAACCAATACTGTCTGTCTGGACAGGAGGGTTCTACTGTGGTCCAGTTGGTAGTGGTGTCTTTAACAACCAATACTGTTTGTCTGGACAGGAGGGTTCTACTGTGGTCCAGTTGGTAGTGGTGTCTTTAACAACCAGTACTGTCTGTCTGGACAAAGGAGGGGTTCTACTGTGGTCCAGTTGGTAGCGGCAAATCAAAGCATACATCCTTCCTCCTCTTTGTCACTTTGATCAGCCTCTCCTCCGTTCCCTCCTTTCCTCAAGTGTCCATCAGTGTGTGTTCGTTCCTCTAGACCAGGCGTTCTTCAACTTTTTCAGCTCAAGGCCCAAATGAGAAACTGACCGTCCTCCCGTGACCCAATCCGTCCTCCAACGACACAAATGAAAAAGAAAGTGTGTGATTCTAGATGTTTTCTAATAACTTGGGACCCAACTCTCACATGACCAGGGCCTGATTTGGGTCCCGACCCATAGTTTAAGAAACCCTGCTCTAGTGTCCATCAGGAATGTCAGGGACAGACGAATGTGAGCGACAGAGAGGGAAGGGGGGGGTGGGGGGGGAGTTGGGGAGATATATGGCACATATCACATCGCATTGATTCGGTCCATTTGGTGGACTGAACATGAACCCAATAATCAGATCTTGCTTAAGCACGCGCTTCCTCAGTAATTGACTCTCGCGTATTGATTAAGATGTTGATGTGTCCCAGTCTTGCTCCCAGGCCTAATGCAACTGAGAATGAGAGACACACGCACACACACACACACACACACACACACCGCCGGAACATGGCTGTCACCGTCCTCAGTGCCTCGCTGGGGCAGGAGACCAAATGAGCCAGTCAATAATTTATGGAGAAGAAGTGAAGAGAAGGAAACAGGGAGGAGGAGAGGAGAGAGTGAACAATGGAGGAGGAGAGGAGAGAGTGAACAATGGAGGAGGGATTGCACTGGAGAAGTCTGTGACTGAATGCTCATTTGAATGGTGACCAGTAGCTCAGTTGGTAGAGCATGGCGCTTGCAACGTCAGGGTTGTGGGTTCGATTCCCACGGGGGGCCAGTATGAAAAATGTATGCACTCGCTAACTGTAAATCGCTCTGGATAAAAGCGTCTGCTAAATGACTAATATGTAAAAAATGTGTCATTGCTGTTTGTCAGTTATGAATTGCGTCAGTCAAGAGTAAAATTATTACTTTGTCTTTAATTATAGCAAATTAGCCTACTTTTACACAATATAACTAATTATGACTGTACTTTGGTTCTGTGACAAAGGCACAGATGAAACGCTGCCTTTAGCATTGAAATTAGCATGGCTTAGATACTGTAGTTCTTAAGAATAGCTGAACAAAGATTGAGAGGTCTCATTTGATTCAGTATGATGCACAGAGCTTTTTTACTATCCAAGTGCTCTAGTTACACTTTCTCTGATACAATATACATTTGATATACACTTCCAACTCCCATATGATCTAGCCTTTCTATATATTCCACCTGCAGTACATTCATATATTCACAACCCGCATTATGAGTAACCCTAGAGTGTCAGTTATACTGGTGACTGTATGTAACTAGTAGGTTACTGTTTGACAGCATCAGTTCTTCAGTTATACTGGTGACTGTATGTAACCTTTAGTTGTGAGGTGATGTCCTAGTAGGTTACTGTTTGACAGCCTCAGTTCTTCAGTTATACTGTTGACTGTATGTAACCTTTAGTTGTGAGGTGATGTCCTAGCGAGGTTACTGTTTGACAGCCTCAGTTCTTTAGTTGGAGAACATTGGTGTTGGTGGCTAATCTCCCCCCTCTTCCATTCTCCTCTGAACTCCTCACAGCGTTGGTAACAGCAGCAGCCTAGCACACCAGAGTTACTATAAATATGAAACAACAACACGGTCGGGGTTACAGTGGCAAAGCTTACCAGCGATCTTGTATGATATTAACCCTTAGCTGGCTGGGACCGGCAGTCCCTTGACAAGCAAGAGGGTTTCTGAAGAAACAAGGATCTGTGAGGAGAGAGAGTGCAGTGTGTGTGTGTGTGCGCGTGTGCATGTGTGTCTCTTTGTATGTATGTGTGTGCATCTGTGTGTGTGTTGCTTTTCTCTCTCTCTCTCTCTCTCTCTCTCTCTCTCTCTCTCTCTCCTCTCTCTCTCTCTCTCTCTCTCTCTCTTGCTGTGTGTGAGAGGTGAGTGTCTGGCCTGCAGGCCTGTGTGTGTGCTCTCTGCCTGGGCTCCTCCTGTGGGACACCTAGCCTGAGCAAAGTGGCGGACCATCACCATATCAGTCTGAAACCCCTGGTGTCCCGGGAGTGGACCGACACTCCTCCGATGGCCAGAGGGAAGCCCAGCCCCTCTCTCTCTCTCTCTCTCTCTCTCTCTACTCTCTGGGGCCCCCTTCCACGTCTCCAATCAGCCCGTTCTGCCATGCCCCAAGGCCTGCTGGGATGTGATAATCTCTGCCTTTTTCGTAATGCATCGCCCCAATGAATTCATCTTGTGACCACCTGGCACTCACTGTTAGGATTTTTGTGTGTTTTTGTTGTAACAGAGGTTTCAGCGAGTGCCGAGTGCTGTGAGGGACTTGTTTTCTGACTGTCAAAGACTAGAGACCCTCTCCTCCTCCTCTCCTCCTCTCCCTCCATCAGTGGAATGTTTAACCTTGCAGACATTCACCCCTGAAGACCCCAGCAGTATCTCTCTGTTGTGGTGGCAGAAAGTGGGCTGGTTCACCTCGGCGGGACCTGTGTGGGAAACAAGGCCCTGCTTCATATTTACAACGGAAGGGCTTTTCGCTGCGAGACATATTGAAACACTAGAGAGGGTCGGAGAGAGAATGTGGCTGTCAGAGAATCAGAGGAGGCAGCTGTCTTTTTCCCCTTCTCTCTCTAGCAGGGAATGTCCGCATCCCAAATGGCACCCTATTCCCTACATAATGCACTACTTTTGACCAGATCCCTATGGACCCTGGTCGAAAGTAGTGCACTATATAGGGAATAGGGTACCATTTGAGATACACTTAATGAATAATCACCGAGTTGACCTTCCAAACATGCTGCATTGTGTAAGACACATTTCATGAAATTAAGGGTCATTGCTAACATATGGTCGAGCTTTAGTTCCCCGTAACTTTTGACTTTCCTTCAAAGCGGCTTTATTGACCTCAATTAATTTATGGAAATAAAAAACTTGAAGACTGGACTGATTTATCCCGGCTTCTCTGTAATGGGTCTGTTTGTGTACCTTTTATAATACGGGTTCGACTGAAATAAAGAAATGATATATACATTTTTCCACACACAAAAAAAAATGTGTCTAAAAACTGAAGATTCCATATTTAAATATGTTGAGTCTCACACATACACAGCAGTCACACCACAACTTGAAATAGCTTGTGGCTCAAAACATTAGAATTTCATATTTTTCTCGTCTACGACGTATGTGTGTGCGCGAGAGAAGGCTCCATGTCCTCAGCATCGCACTGAATCTATAATTTGCACTTTCGCATAATTGGACTTTGCTGTTTATTGATTGGACCTTCTCATTTTCTGGGAAGCGACAGAGCTGTGGGTAAATATTTTAATAAACCGTTTGGAAAATGAGCTCAACACAAGCCAGAGTCAGTACTTGGTACTTGGCCTGTCCAGAGAGAGAGAGAGTGGGAGTGAGAGAGAGAGAAGAGAGAGAGAAGGAGAGAGAGAGAGAGAGAGAGAGAGAGAGAGAGAGAGAGAGAGAGAGAGAGAGAGAGCCCAGAGAGTGGCCAGAGTGAGAGATAGAGAGGGACCAGAGAACAAGGGGCCAGAGAGAGAGAGAGAGGCGTGCAGAGAGGGCAAGGTGCAAGAGAGAGAGAGGAAGAGGAGAGAAAGAGAGAGAGAGAGAGAGAGAGAGAGAGCAGCATTAACAGCAGGTGATGGCATACAGAGAGCAGAACACATTGAGGGCTCAGCTCTTTTGATTTCTCCCTCGCTTAATCATATTTCAAATGAGCCAGACCAAGACTTGAAACAGAGACATGTACCCACTGGGACCCCTCATAGGACATTGTTACTCCTTTCCCCCACCCCCCCCACCCCACCACCACCACCTCCGAAACCCCCACATCAAATGAAATAGGACCTGTTTATTACATTTATTGTGCTGAAAGTGGATATGATAAATTACCAGTATATGCAAAGGCACTGTGTGTTGTTATGTGCCAGGAAAATCAAGATAAGAGAAATATTTAGCTCTAGCATACTGCCAGTAAACCACAGACACACACGCACACGCACAACGCACACACACACACACACACACACCACACACACACACACACACACACACACACACACACACACACACACACACACACACACACAGGCACAGGCACCATCCAGTGGTGATGGTGCCTGTAAGGGAGAGAATGTGACTTGAATTGGTTGTAATTTGGTCATCTTTGTTCATCATCATGTAAGTGGCTCTGGATAAGAGCGTCTGCTAAATGACTAAAATGTAAATGTATCTTAGTTCAAAACAAGACTCACATCCTTGTAATAATGGGCTCGTAAGTAATCATTTCACGGTAAAGTCTACACCTGTTGTATTCGTTGCATGTGAACAATACATTTTAATTTGATTTAATGCAAGTAATGATGTCTCACTTTGTTCAGCAACCTTTTCTTCTATGGTTTCACATTGGAATTATAGAACAATGTCAGTTGTCTGTGATTTGTCAATATAGGTTATGTACCTCTGTCAAGTATTCATGACATGTATCAAGTATTAATATGACATAATTAATTATGGACAAATCATAAGCAGATTTAATAAAAAAAATACAGTTTTACAATTCTGTTGATTAAACAGGAGTTGCAGTCTTTTAATGATAAACAATATATAATGTATTTATCTCAATAGATAATGTTCAGCCATTTGTTATGTAAATGATAAGCACACCTCACAACAAATAAACAAAGCAAAGAAAAAACATCCGTTAATATTACTAATTCTCAGTTGAACAGTAGCGCAAACTACACAACCACTCATAACAACTCTCATTTATCTGCATGCTAGCGATTGACATATATGCTGACAAAAGTAGCGAAAGACAGAAAAAAAAACCTTTAAATATAATTGTGTAGCCTCAGCATTGTCATCTAAGAGCCCATATCCTGTCATGTCTAGCGAGGGCTAAAAAAGTGCCACTATCAAATCAGGTGTAATCAGAAAAAGGTAGCTGGCTAGGCTAAGTCTTTGGTCACTCTCCCTCCCTTCATCCTGTAGGACTTTGGACTGGTTAGCGTAGCCTGAAGCTAGCAGGCTAGCGTAGCGCCCCAGCTACAGCTCTACAAGGAGTTGTGCTAGTGTGTCAAATCTCTCCCGGATGTTTTCCCCTGGACCAAATGTTAGCTGTAATTGCTCCTTCTCTTTGCCTCTGATCATGAGTTGTAACCCTTAATGTAGGGGGGGGGGGGGAGCAGTGTTGGTGGGCTGCTGTCATAAAACGTCCCAGGTCCCAAGGCGCAGTAGCAGCGTTGTGTTTTGGTACTCAGGGCTATCTATCTATGGAGTCTTTTCTGTCGAGTTGGCCTGTTTTAATGCACAACATACTGCTTCATGGAAGATGACAGTACTGTAACTAAACTTGAAAAGATGTCTGAAGATACTAGACGCTGGTGTGTTTCCAATAGGATCAGCTACTTTTTGGGCAGCTCTGTTGTGGTGGATGGATGGGACATGTAAGGGGTATTTTAAGACCATACTAATCTGTTCAGTTGGCTTGTTCATCGCTATACATATCAACATTCTGTGACGACTAAATTCAAGTTTTATTCAGAAATCGAATTACATGCAGTACTTAAGTAGGCTATTTGAATGTAATGTACACTATGTAGACATTTTTACAGTTGAAATATGTTTTGAGAGCTAAAGATTCATACATGTTGGTGGTCTTCTAGAGAGTATTTTGACACATATTTGAAATGTACAATTACCTAGAAATTGTCATGAACCACTGCATAGATATGTTATTGTTACTGTGTGGTATCCTTATTTCTCCTGTCTGACCGCACTCAGAAGAGTCTGGCTGGATCTCAGATCCACCCAAGGAGATGATAAATACTCCAGTAAAAAGATGGAGGAATTGAGAAACCTCTGGGTTAGAGCTTCAACCCAAACCGTGATGGACTTGGGGCAATTATATCTAATTGGGGCCCGATCGGTTCCTTTAGAGCCTGTCTTCCCTAGATCCCCCAATTCAGACTCAGTCTGTGTCCCAAATGGCACCCAATTCTCTATATAGTGCACTACTTTTGACCAGAGCCCTATGGGATAAATTAAAAGCAGGGCACTATATAAGGAATAGGATGCGATTTGGGCCATAGACTCAGTGGTGCTGGGCTGGGCTGTAGTCTGGAGTCAGTGACTGGGAGTGATGCCACATTGCTCCTGGCACCCAGTGAACCTCCATGGAGCACGGACCTCCTTAGCTCCCCCTTAACCAAAGCTGTATTCCTCCCTGGGAAGGCTACCGACTTACCCCTGGCAAGTTCGCCAGTTTCAACAGGCATGTGCATCTTGGAGGGAACATCTAGGTCTGGGATTATGCATCATCAATGTCAATCAATGGTCCAGTATGTCATTGATGAAGTGTGTTGAAATTTTTGAAATCTTGAAAAATGTCATGAAACCCCTACTGAGTTAAGGTTTAGAGCTAACACATTGCCCAATGGCTGTAGCTAGGCTATCGCCAGGTGATTTGCAGTGCCAGGCGCTGTTCTATGATGTCAGTCACGGCCATCACACACTGTTAACTGTGCTCTTATGAAATCAGAGGGGGCGAGAGAGATGTTCTTCATGTGCAGCTGGTTTCAGGTAATCTCTCTCTCTCTCTCTCTCTCTCTCTCTCTCTCTCTCTCTCTCTCTCCTCTCTCTCTCTCTCTCTCTCTCTCTCTCTCTCTCTCTCTCTCTTCCTTTTTTCTCCAGACTAATAAGCATGTCCTGTAATCGGGTTAGACGCCCCGTCGGCCCGAGCCGGGGGACCTAATTGGGACAGAGACGATGGACAAAGTGAAAATTAATAACTTTGGTCGAGGCTCCTGGCGCACCGTCTTATTAAACTAGGAGGGTCAATTAGAAACGTGTGATGCGATAAGGCTCCACCATGCAGCAGCAGCCCAGGAGAGAGTGATTGTGTCCAAAGAAAGGATCAGGACCTGGAGAGAGATGGGAGGGAGGGAACAGAGAGCGAGAGGGGTTAGGGGGGGAGGTGGGGAGGTGGGGGGGGACCAGAGAGTGAGAGACGATAATGGGAGGGAGGGAAGGTTGTAGAGAGACCAGAGAGAGAGACCAAAGAGAGAGACCAAAGAGAGAGTTTCCCCCGTAAACTAGAGATGAATGTGGTGGAGAAGCGAGGGGAGACAAGGGCTGTGTGCTTTTAGTAGGATTCAGACTAGACCAGACTAGACCAGAATAGACCAGACTAGACCAGACTAGAGACATGGCCCTTTTAGACTAGATCAGACTAGAGCAGACTAGACACATGGCCCTTACAGATGTACAGGGTCTGGTACAGATGGACTGGAACCATTTGGAAGCATACCATAACCCTACCTTGAGAAAGTCAAGAGATAATGGCCGGTCATTCATGTTTTACTTGTCGTTAAGCTTTATTACGTTGAATATAACAGAGGAAGAAAGTGAAGATGCGATCGGATGGAGCTGCCTTGCTCACTCCTTTGTTCTCCGTCGGCTCTCTTTTCTTTCCCAACATGTGCTAATGATTTGGTGTATCTCGGGGTTGCCTGCCGTAATGCATGTCATTTCATTATCAGCTTGACTTTGTGTCAAACCGTATTGTCTGTGGAACACAAACGCCTCCGACGCCGGCCAAGATCCAGGAACATCAGGCCAGGGCCTTGCTGCACCGTGCTACGGAGGGAGAAACAACACTGTTGTCTTTGATTCATCATAATGCCTTGTCTCTCTCTCTCTCTCTCTCTCTCTCTCTCTCTCTCTCTCTCTCTCTCCACCTCCCCCCCTTCTCTCTCCAACTTTCTTTCTCTGTCCCTCCTTTCCTCACTCCCTCCCTCCCTCCCTCTACCCCTCCCAACCCCCTCCCCCCTCTCTCTCTCTCTCTCTCTCTCTCTCTCTCTCTCTCTGCTCTCCTCTCTCTCTCTCCTCTTCTCTCTCTCTCTCTCTCTCTCTTCTCTCTCTCTCTCTCTCTCTCTCCTCTCTCTCTCTCTCTCTCTCTCTCTCTCTCTCTCTCTCTCTCTCTCTCTCTCTCTTCAGCTCCCTCCCTCCATTCCCCACCCGGCTCACAGCTGCTTGTCTTAACCTAAGTGTCTGCGTCATTATTATCACCAACCAACCGGAGGCAGATTTAGTGCAGAGGGAAACTAGGCCTTTAGATCAGCCCTAAATCACCACAATCAAAGTCAATGATTCCCTAAGCAAAGTGCATGGGGACATTTTGCTCATGGAGTTTTTAAAGATAGCTCTGTGCGATAAATGATTGTGCTTTAGGTCTAGTGTCAGACTGCTCAGATACTGATATACCTACAAAGTACTGCCTGGAAAATGGTGGCAATTGTTTCTGAGTTGACTACTGGTTAAATAAATGGCTGAATGATTCACAAGTAAAGCTGGGGACATTTGACAATTGAGCAGTACATCAGTACTCAGTAATTGTATACCTCAGTGTAACCTGAGGTTGATGTCTTACACTTTCCATCTACTCTCGTGTAATCAGGTTGGCGTCTTCTACTGTACATGTCAGTGTAATCTAGTAAGCAGTCCCCCCTGCCACCCCATTACTGTATTCTCCCATCACCATCTAGCCCTGGAAGTTTCCGCTGGGCTTCAGGTAGCCTAATGCAGACAAATGGAGCCCTAATGCTATTCTACAGTCCCGTCTCTGCATTCCCTCGCTTCGCTCCTCGTCATCAGTTTGCCTTCTCCCCTCAATACATTTCTGGTACCTTTAAGCAGCACTTTATTGTGGCGTGTTAGTTTGTCCAATTGCATTAAGCGCAGAGTAACCAGGAATCCATTTGGTACCTGATCCTGGTCCAGGCAGTTTCAGGAGACTGTTAGGATCCCATTAGCTGTCCTATGCTACTTGTCCATAAGGCTTTCCTTCCAATGGAAGTTGATGCATCATCAATTACAATACAGTAGGAAACGAAATAAGGCTTTACGTCTTTTGAAAATGTAGAAACGTATCTTCTTATCGTCTTATTGCGAGGGGCTGTAGATCAAATCAAGGTACATCAAGGAACAGTGCAGGCCCTTCCCTAATGCATTTAGGTTCTGATGAGACGCAACTCTAGACTCCCCTGAATAGGACCCACCACTCTGTCTTCCTCTTCAAGGCAAAGTGGTCTCCGTCTTCACGGCTCTCCACGGTGCTAGTTGGAGGAGAGCCAGAGAGGCAGAGACTCAGGCTAGTTTACCCCCACGAGGAGAGATCCTCTCTGGGATTGACTGTGTTGTGTCCCCCCTCCCCTCTCCCTGTTTTATGGGACTGCCGCGGTGCTGTGGGAGCCACCGCCAGAGGAGCTGCCAGGCTATATCCCTCAGATTTATTGAAACGTCTTGTCCCGTCTCGGTAGCTCATTTGTCAGGAGACCTAATTTACGCTGGCCCTTAAGACTAATTGCAAATTTGCTGAAAAATGCTGATGTCGTTGGAACTGGGAAGGTTTCCTTTTTTCTCCTCCTCCTCCTCCTCCTCCTCCTCCTCAGTGCCCCTTGCCATGCATCCACTAATGTGTTTCATCTGGAGAGCATAGAATAGGCAGGGAGGCTGTTTTTTTCCTGTCTTGCAGAGAGAGAGAGAGAGACTAGGAGGGAGGTTATAACAGCATTGATACTAATGGGACCACAAACAAACAGGAAGCAGCGACAAAAAACAACAACACACACAAACAATATTTGCTGTTTTATTTGCATGATACGACAACCCCCTCCAAGGCCTTACTTCCTGCTGTATCTAGGCATGAAGCAAACCCCCAGACACTGTCTGTGTGTGTACGTGTGTGTGCGTGTTGTGTGTGTGTGTGTGTGTAAATAAATGTCTTAGCACTGGGCCACATGGCATCCTCCATGCTCTCTCCAACCACCAGGCCCTACTACAGTAACAATAGTAATGATGCCAGCCACAATCAGGCCAGGTCAGGAGAATGGCTGTCTCTGTTATCAGACTGTGGTCCCCCCCCCACCCCACCATAACAAGGACATCTTTATTAGGTTAAAGTTGATGTCAGATGAAGCCGTTAGGCCATAAACAGATTCCTTCCAGCCAATTTACATCATATTTCAGCAGAACAGAGGTCTGTTGTAAACTGTCTCTTGTACAAGACACATGGCACATGATATCACACACACACACACACACACACACACACACACACACACACACACACACACACACACACACACACACACACACACACACACACACACACACACACACACACACACACACACACACACAGATGTATTATATAGGTGGCTTTAGTTCAATTGGATTAGGTTTGTTTTCTGTTTTCTGTAACACCAATCACTATAATTGTCTCTGGGTCTTTGACCAATGCGTGGCGGTCAAAGAAGATGAAAAATAATCTCCATGTAGTCTTATTTGTTTTTCTGTCGTCTAGAAAATAAACTCAGGGTGGCAATTATACATGGTTATAGTTTCATCACTATGGTACATTAGTATGATGTGATGTTTAATATAACTGTTTTGATATTTTAATGTTTGGGTGTCAGGCATTTTGAGCCTAAATACCAAAACTGTGCACTTAAACCTGATGTTTTTGGAACACTGTAGATTTGATCCGTTCTGTGAATTCATAACAACATATGGAGTGTAATTCATGTGTCCAGTATGCAGCCACATGGTTTAATCAGGGGATCCCTCTGCTTCATCAAGCCTCTGACACGTTCCACATCCTCTGTGGACGTTTTAGACATGGAACTATGCAGAACTTGATACATTCCCGTCAAAGTTAGGAACATGTACTTGGAGCAACATTTCTACCCACATCAAAAAAAATTAATGTTGATTGAATGTGGATAAGCCTAGATGGAGTATTTGGCTGACGATACCCGGTAGCCACAATATTTTCATGCCACAGCGAATTTTCAACGCCGTTCTTTCTCACAGTTCTGTAAATTGTATACATGCACTCTCAAGCCCTTTCTTTGTCGAATCACATCCCGCCGAAACACCTGCAGCTAAAATAACTTAAATAACACGCACACATACACAACCAATTTGGTTTTCTTTCCTCCCTGTCTGCTTTGAAGATAGGCTTTTTTGAAACCGATCCCAAAAAACGTTGCTACATTATAATAAAAACATGCTTGGAGGGGTTAGGGTTAGGGCCGAGCAGCAATTATATGATTACCGAAAACATTATCTGTCAAAAAGAACAACAATGTGTAATTGGCAGACCCCATAGCGTACTGAGAGAGCCAGATGTAGGGAGTAGGGACCACATTGCTTCTTCTCTTCCAGTGTAATGACGTGTGTGTGTGTGTTTCTGTGTGTGTGAGAGCTTATGTGTGCGTTTCTTTGTGTGCTCACTCGGTGTGTGTGTGTGTATGTGCACGTGCCTGTGTGTGTGTGTGCTTCTTCTCCCAGCAGTCAGTGTAATGATAATGACTCCCAGCCCTGATCCATACAGACCACAACCTGGTCCATCAGCCTCTACTACAGTGCAGCAGGAGGGCCCTGCTGAACACACAGGCTAATAAAACCCAACCGCTAGCATTCGTTAGCGTTAGCCGCTCCACTTTGATTGGTAGAATTCACGGGCTAATAGGCCAATAAAGGACTGTTTGGAACCCAGAACAATGAGAGGTAGAGCCTGAGGGGAGAGCAGTGTCAAGTCATGGACACCCAGAGATTCACTATTCACAATACAGGTAAGAACCCCCACCCCTCCCGGATACGCTTAGTTTCCTCCATACCCACCAGTTAAAAAGTTGGGATGTTCCAAAGGCGTTTAATAGGGGGGTGGGGAGGGGAAGTGGGGGAAGTCTTTTCTCTGGACCTCCCACACATTGTTCAGGTTCATCCACAGAGTCATGGCTCTCTGTTGCTCTCTCTCTCTCTGTCTGTCTCTCTCTCTCTGTCTGTCTGTCTGTCTCTCTCGCTGTCTCTCTCTCTGTCTCTACCTCTCTCTCTCTCTCTCTCTCTCCCCCCCCGTCTCTCCTTCTCGCTCTGTCTTGTCTATCTACCATGTGTTGGAATAAAAACCAAAGGCACCTTTCTCTCACACCCGGGCCGGCCTGGTGTCTCTCCTCAGAGGAGGCGTTGAGGGGCTAGGGGCGAGTGAGTCCACACATAGGGAACACATTTGGGCAGGCAGAGGGCCAGAGCATTACGTTCCCATGGAGGAGAGAGAGACAGGGGGATAGATGGAGGAGAGAGAGAGGGAGAGAGAGCAGCACATTTTATGTGTAAATATTCCCTATTGGATGTGGCACATCATCTTTCTTTCCTTCTCTTTTTCTGCCTTTCTTCCTGTCTCATCCTCTTCACTCAAATCAGGTTCGCATGTTTTGACTGGTGTGCTGGCCGAGGCGGGACGGACAGAGTGGAGAGGGGTAAAACGGGGTCTAGATTCGTTTGGTTTTGATTTGTATTGCGTCAGGAATATATAGGCCTTTATTTGATGTCTATTGTCCACCGTGGACGACCAAGCTGACCTCATGGCCCTGGTATTTCAGGGAAGAATCAGGAGAGCATGTTTAGGGCAGAATCTATCAAAGCAACATGTGTTTGTACCACTGTCTGTCTGTGTGTATTTGTGTTTGTGTCAGAGAACGTCTGGGGCTGTCTTGTCCTTGGTGATGACTGGAATGGGTGTTTGTGTATATGTAAATGTGTGTGTGTGTGTGTGTGTGTGTGTGTGTGTGTGTGTGTGTGTGTGTGTGTGTGTGTGTGTGTGTGTGTGTGTGTGTGTGTGTGTGTGTGTGCGTGTGCGTGTGCGTGTGCGTGTGCGTGTGCGTGTGCGTGTGCGTGTGCGTGTGTGTGTGTGTGTGGGTGGGTGGGTGGGTGGGTGGGTGGGTGTGTGTGAGAGCCTTGTGGCCCGGTGAGACCCAAGTGTACAGTCAGGTCTCATATTCTCCATGGAAGCCTTCAGTACTGATGCTGATCTCTATTTTTCATCCATTACGTCAGTTAGAGCTGCTAATGACTACTGAGCTCCAACTGGGTGTGTGTGTGTGTGTGTGTGTGTGTGTGTGTGTGTGTGTGTGTGTGTGTGTAGGTCTACATCTGTGAGTGTGCATGCGTTCATGTGTGTGTATACATATCTGTGTGTGTGTTCTTGTACGAGTATTTGTGTGTGTGTACGTATCTGTGTGTGTGTGTGTGTGTGTGTATACGTGTCTGTGTGTGTGTATACGTGTGTGTGTACCCCTCAGTCTCCCTCGGCCCTCTCTCTCTCTCTCTCTGGTCGGTGGCGGTGGTTGGATTATGGAGTGGGTGTTCTCTCCCTTTCAACAGTCGCTCCGCGCGGCCTCTCCAGCCTCCTTTGTCTTTTTATAGCCTCCTCCTGGGAGACACACACTCACACACACTGCAATCCCCCACAATGCAACACAAGCCAAAAACACCTCTCAGTTCCTTGGCCAGAGCCCCGCGCCGGGGGATTACCGCTGTTCCTCCTCCCCTCTTTCTTTCCACACACCTTCTTCTCATCCCTCGCTTTCTCAGCTCCCTCTGTTCTCTTTCTCAGCTCCCTCTGTTCTCTCTCTCCGCTTCCTCTCCGTTCTCTCTCTCCGCTCAGCTTGAGCTGGACACAGCGTTGCGTGTTTGGAGCATGTGCGTGTGGTAGTCTGTGAGTCATTGCATTACATCCCCAAAGACCTCCACCCTGTTATAAGTGTATGTGATGGAATTCAAATAGTTACGACAAGAAGCAACCTTATGTGATCCTGTGAATCAGATTTTCTCAAATATGTGAATCATTGTTCTCATATTTCCCTCTCTGCATCATCATTTTGGAGGTTGAAAAATATTTCCTTTACTGTGCATGTTCAGGAAGTGAATTACATTTGAAGTTTGAAGTGTGGTTTTTATCTTGACTCAAAGAAGTAGCCTTTAAAGTGTCTGTATCAAGGTCACGCCTTAAAGGCCCCAGCTAGAGCGCCAGTCTACTGTGGTTTCCGTCGGTTTGCTTTGGTTTCCCTATTAGCTGCTTGAGCAGCCCTCACTCCTGCGCCTCGCGTGTCTACCAGTTTAGATAGCTAATTGCCCCATTCACCGCGTGATCGGCTGCTAAGCATGCCCAGCCACTCCCAGCCTGGCTAGACCAGTCCCTCCCACCCACCCGGTGCCCCTGGTGGCATCAGACACACAGGCATGGCACGACACCGACATGGTCATTTGTCTTCCAACCACAGTGGCGTATGTAGAGAGCTGGCACTGCACAGATGTCCATTAAGTGCTGATGAAGGCTGAGGAATGAATGGGAGGGCTGGCTGGCTGAGCTGGGAGTGCAGTGGTGATGCAGGACAGGCTGGGGTCTGGTACAGCTATGTACCTCTAGAGCAGAGCAGGCCTTTTATACTGTACTTGGCTGGACTGGAGGAGAGAAGGGTGGAGAGGAAGGGGTGGTAGTTTAGTCTGGTTTAGTCTAGTCTGTCAAACCCTTTTTATGTGGGTCCACACATTGCAGCAGCGGTAAGGAGTTAGTGAGGAATATGTGTGTGTGTGTGTTACCCCAGAGTATTTGTTTCAGTTGCTATGCAAGTGAGTGTGTACTTGTGTGTTTCTGCATGTGTGTGAGTGTGCAGCGTAGCCCTGGTCGAGAGGGAGGGGGATTAGCGCCGTAGGTAAAAGCCTGTGAAGAATCATTCACAGCTTAAGGCCAAATAGCTTCAAAGTCAAGAATCCTCCGGGGTGAGCCAGGGAGGCTCTGAACCTGTCAATGGCAACTTACTCCTCGGATATCAATGCCAAAGACTTCAATAATGACATCACCCAGGCACAGGGGGCTGTGGGGTGCAGAGGGTGCAGGGATGGCGAGGGGTCGGCTTTCTGGGGAGTTCCTCTGACGAGGGGTTTGCAGCTGCTTGATACTGGCCATGCCATCCTCGCTGACGATTGGCCACAGAAGCCACCCGGGTAGCTCATCTGATTTACAGGGGGCTTAGCAGTTGACAGTGGGAGTGTGTGTGTTGGATTGTAGTGTGTGTGTGTTTGTGTGTGTGTGTGTGTGCGTGTGTGTGTGTCCGTGTGTGTGTGTGTGTGTTGGATTGTAGCGTGCGTGCGTGCGTGTGTGTGTGTGTGTGTGTGTGTGTGTGTGTGTGTGGTGTGTTTGTAGGAGGGGGAAAGGGGTGAATAGGGAAAGGGTCCTCCCCCCCAACAATCCACTCGTCCCAGTTAATAGTCTGCTGCACCCAGGGCTCTGACAGCAAACAGCACTCAACACCACTTCATTACCTCCACATTGCCTCTTCATTGCCTCCACATTGCTTCCACATTACCTCCTCATTACTCCACAATACCTCCACATTACCTCCACATTACCTCCTCATTACTCCACATTACCTCTTTATTACCTCCACATTACCTCTTCATTACCTCCACATTACCTCTTCATTACCTCCACATTACCGCCACATTACCTCTTCATTACTCCACATGACCTCTTCATTACCTCCACATTACCTCCACATTACCTCTTCATTACTCCACATATAGAGGGTGGTGCGGTCTGCACAACGCATCACCGGGGGCAAACTACCTGCCCTCCAGGACACCTACAGCACCCGATGTCACAGGACGGCCAAAAAGATAATCAAGGACAACTACCACCCGAGTCACTGCCTGTTCACCCCGCTATCATCCAGAAGGCGAGGTCAGTACAGGTGCGTCAAAGCTGGGACCGAGAGACTGAAAAACAGCTTCTATCTCAAGGCCATCAGACTGTTAAACAGCCATCACTAGCACAGAGAGGCTGCTGCCTACATACAGACTTGAAAATCACTGGCCACTTTAATAAATGGAACACTATTCACTTTAAAAATGTTTACATATTTTGCATTACCCATCTCATATGTATATACTGTATTCTATACTATCTTAATAATGTTTACATATCTTGCATTACCCATCTCATATGTATATACTGTATTCTATACTATCTTAATAATGTTTACATATCTTGCATTACCCATCTCATATGTATATACTGTATTCTATACTATCTTAATAATGTTTACATATTTTGCATTACCCATCTCATATGTATATACTGTATTCTATACTATCTTAATAATGTTTACATATCTTGCATTACCCATCTCATATGTATATACTGTATTCTATACTATCTTAATAATGTTTACATATCTTGCATTACCCATCTCATATGTATATACTGTATTCTATACTATCTTAATAATGTTTACATATCTTGCATAACCCATCTCATATGTATATACTGTATTCCATACTATCTTAATAATGTTTACATATCTTGCATTACCCATCTCATATGTATATACTGTATTCTATACTATCTATTGCATCTTAGCCTATGCCACTCTGATAATGACATTGCTCATCCATATATTTATATATTCTTATTCCATTCCTTTACTTAGATTTGTGTGTTTTAGGTTTTTGTTGTGGAACTGTTAGATATTACTTGCTAGATATTGCTGCACTGTCGGAACTAGAAGCACAAGCATTTCGCTACACTCACAATAACATCTGATAACCATGTGTATGTGACCGATTTGATTTGATTTGATTTGACATTACCTCCACATTACCTCTTCATTTCCAGTTGAAAGGAGCTGAGCTGAATTATTCTGAGATAGACTAATAGACTCACTAGTTGGATGCTTTCTTTTTGTGTTGATGATGTTGAGACTGTATGCAGCGCATTATATACAATATAGACCACAGATATAAACGAGACAACTTGATGAAATCCGTGTAATGCTTTGACAAATGCTGCAGCCTAGGCTACACCCAATTGGTAAGTGACTATGCCACAAACTAATAGGATGTGGGTACTGGAGTGTTTCTGGAGTGATTCTGGAGAAGAAGAAAGTGCACACAGCAATCCACGTCTCTGTCAAATTTCCCAGTGCTAAGGTTTCATACAGCCAACTTCAAAGCTGTTTCTAATGAGTGGAAAAACAACATAGGCTCCTGCACGACGTTAAAGACAGCCGCCATCTTTTTTATTCTTTTTATTTGTATATTTCACAAGCTTTTCTCCCCACAATGTTAGCAACTCGTTTTCACCTCCAGCACTCCAGCACAAACAAACAGGGAAGTATGGCACTTTTGTAGCCAGTTATGAAAAGCAGCACATTGTTAACAATGAAGTGCTGCTTTGACTCAGCTCCAACAGCAGATTATTTCTGCTCTTACATGTAGGCCAACACACTTTATATGGAGGGGAGAAGTGAATAAACTAACGCTAGGGTCTTGCCAGACAAACTGCAATACCTCCATTTTTATATAATTACCGAATTGCAAGCTTTTCTTTGTTCTGCTGTGAAGGGAGTTTTTTAATGCTGTCATTTATTTGTCGACAAGGAGGAGTGATTGTACTTTGGTTCCTTTTCCCTTTGATAATCCGTTCACCGCGTTGTTTGGAGTTCTTGGCCCCTATTAAAAGCATATCGAATTTGGGTCGCTCTTCCCAGCCTCCGTAACAGATATGGAGAATCGATAGAGCATTACAGTGCTGTGACAGCACCACCCCACTCCACCCCCCTCCACTTCTCCACTTGGCTAAAAGGACCGCAGTGACAACGGCTTACTTCATGCCAATGAGATCACCGAAGACGAGCAGCGCAGATCACATGATCTGTCTAGCGACGGCAGGCGTGCGGCCATTAACCCCGCAGTGACACCAGGGGGCCGAGGAGGGTTGTTGTAGCAGGTTACTGTGGGTCAGAGAAGACCCCAATTAAATCCCCAATCCAATCTACAGGAGGACGACCTCTTCTACCTCTACAGCTGTTTATCTATCTGACACTGGACTTCTCTGTCTGTCTCTCTGGTTCCTCTGTGTCTCAGTCCCTAAGCTGCCTCTCTGCCTGGCTACAGTCAGATCTGATACAAAATTCCATTTAGGGGTAGAAATGTAAGAATCCCCCCAAGCTAGTTCCCAGGTGGCGGGTCGGTCAACAACACAGAGAAGGAAGAAGAAGAAGGGGGAAAAAGAGCCACGGTCGGAGTTTGTTCAGGTTCAAGACGGCGCACTGTGTCTGTTGGCAGCTTGTTGGGCCAACATTGTTTGACGTTCCACCCCTAGTGCGTTTGTGCGCCTTTGAGGGCTTTATGGCTTCGTGTGACTCTCGCCGCCAATAGATTCCAGATGCCGACTGTGTGGGAACGAGAGAGAGCGAGAGGGATGGAGAAAGGGAGAGAGAGAGAAAGAGAGAGAGAGAGGGAGGGAGGGAGGGAGGGAGGGAGGAGGGAGAGGGAAGGAGAGAGAGAGAGAGAGAGAGAGAGAGAGAGAGAGAGAGAGAGAGAGAGAGAGAGAGAGAGAGAGAGAGAGAGAGAGAGACGGGGAAGAAGCGTAACCAGGTGTGACCCATCATGATCTGAGATGTCCTCTGTGGAGATGTTTATGCTTTCAGACCGTGTGTGTGTGTGTGTCGCGCTCTTACTTACTTGTTGCGAGGACGACGTGACGAATGGGAGAGAACAGATGATGGGACGGACTGACGGACTGTCAGTAATCTAACATGGGTAAAACGGACACACACACACTTCAGACAATTACACACCCACACTTACACACGTCACTTGGTACTGTAAGTGCTGTTGGTCTACCCCTATGAGTAGCCTCCGCAGCACGGCCACTGCCAAGGCACGGAGTTCATGGTTTCAGTCGCGTTGTTCAGCACATTTGCTCCTGGCACCGGCCGACTCCAACATGTGGCAACACTCTGAGTCTGCAGCACCGGGCTGCGTCCTAAACAGAACCGTACATAGGGCACTACTTTTGACCAGAGCCCTACAGTTGTGCATTATGTAGGTAACAGGGTGCCGTTTGGGACTCACTCTCAGCCTCCTAGCCCCAGTATCAGGCCCGGGACCCAACCTGCTAGCTAGCTAGCTAGCTCCACAGTGGCCTACTTTAAGGGGAAGATCGTCAGCAGGCCCCAATCCCAATTTTGAAGTCCCAAACCACAAGCACTGAGAAATGTCTGCTGCATTTCTGAATGTAATTACCTTCAATCCGGTGTCCCTTTCTGCAAATGGCAGGAAGGAAACAACAGAAAAGCTAAACAGAACAACGTAGCGAAGCTAACCTGTAAAACAGACTACATTACATTCCAACTGTCTGGTATAGTGAAGTATGTTTCTGCCTTACAGTATGTGCTTGAGAAAAAAAGGAGAGAGAGAGAGAGGTTGTGGCAAGAGAAGAGGTAGGTCTGAGTTCAGTCAATGTGCTTTTCATTTGAGGAAAGTTCAAATATATGAGGGGGATAAATCGGATTCTGCAAAATTTGTTTTTGTTTAAGATTCTATGGTCTGTGGATGAGGAAAAATGAGTTGAACTGTGTGTTGCTCAAGAGTTACTACAAGGTTATGAGATTATGATGTTTTGGTTCGAGTCAGGTTAGAGGATGAAAAACCCCAATAATAATAATAATAAATTAATATCAGAACTCCATACCCACTGGTCAAAAACTGGTTGAATCAACGTTGTTTCCACTTCATACAAAAATCTAAAAAATCTATGAGATGACGTTGAATCAATGTGGAAAACTGACTGGATTTTTAAAAAGTCATCAACGTAAAGGAATTTCATATTTTTGTCCATCCAACTTTTAACCAAAATCCAATGACATGGTTAATTTTTCGGTTGATTTCACATTGAATACACGTTAGTTGACAACTCAACCAAATGTAAATCAAAACTAGATGTTGAACTGACGTCTTTGCCCAGTGGGTAGTTTGGTGTTGGCTCCCACTTCACTGGGTCTTCATAATAATTAAAGGTCCAATGCAGTCATTTTTATCTCAATATCAAATCATTTCTGGGTAACAATTAAGTACCTTACTGTGATTGTTTTCAATTAAAATAGATTAAAAAAATAATAAAAAATAGCTTCAAGGCAAAGAGCAAGTTCAAAGGTTTGGAACTCTCTTTCTTATTGATCTATTAACTAATTCACCAGGCAGGCCAAAACTCCCACCAAAACAGGCTGACATTTCAGGCAGTCGGTTAGGACATCTACTTTGTGCATGACACAAGTAATTTTTCCAACAATTGTTTACAGACAGATTATTTCACTTATAATTCACTGTATTACAATTCCAGTGGGTCAGAAGTTTACATTCACTAAATTGACTATGCCTTTAAACAGCTTGGAAAATTCCAGAAAATGTTGTCATGGCTTTAGAAGCTTCTGATAGGCTAATTGACATCATTTGAGTCAATTGGTGGTGTACCTGTGGATGTATTTCAAGGCCTACCTTCAAACTCAGTGCCTCTTTGCTTGACATCATGGGAAAATCAAAAGAAATCAGCCAAGAACTCAGAAAGAATGTTGTTTTATCATTGGGATCAATTTCCAAATGCCTGAAGGTACCACGTTCATCTGTACAAACAATAGTACGCAAGTATAAACACCATGGGACCACGCAGCCGTTATACCGCTCAGGAAGGAGACGCGTTCTGTCTCCTAGAGATGAACGTACTTTGGTGCGAAAAGTGCAAATCAAACCCAGAACAACAGCAAAGGACCTTGTGAAGATGCTGGAGGAAACAGGTACAAAAGTATCTATATCCACAGTAAAACGAGTCCTATATTGATACAGTGGGGAAAAAAAGTATTTAGTCAGCCACCAATTGTGCAAGTTCTCCCACTTAAAAAGATGAGAGAGGCCTGTAATTTTCATCATAGGTACACGTCAACTATGACAGACAAAATGAGAAAAGAAATCCAGAAAATCCACATTGTAGGATTTTTATGAATTTATTTGCAAATTATGGTGGAAAATAAGTATTTGGTCAATAACAAAAGTTTCTCAATACTTTGTTATATACCCTTTGTTGGCAATGACACAGGTCAAACGTTTTCTGTAAGTCTTCACAAGGTTTTCACACACTGTTGCTGGTATTTTGGCCCATTCCTCCATGCAGATCTCCTCTAGAGCAGTGATGTTTTGGGGCTGTCGCTGGGCAACACGGACTTTCAACTCCCTCCAAAGATTTTCTATGGGGTTGAGATCTGGAGACTGGCTAGGCCACTCCAGGACCTTGAAATGCTTCTTACGAAGCCACTCCTTCGTTGCCCGGGCGGTGTGTTTGGGATCATTGTCATGCTGAAAGACCCAGCCACGTTTCATCTTCAATGCCCTTGCTGATGGAAGGAGGTTTTCACTCAAAATCTCACGATACATGGCCCCATTAATTATTTCCTTTACACGGATCAGTCGTCCTGGTCCCTTTGCAGAAAAACAGCCCCAAAGTATGATGTTTCCACCCCCATGCTTCACATTAGGTATGGTGTTCTTTGGATGCAACTCAGCATTCTTTGTCCTCCAAACACGACGAGTTGAGTTTTTACCAAAAAGTTATATTTTGGTTTCATCTGACCATATGACATTCTCCCAATCCTCTTCTGGATCATCCAAATGCACTCTAGCAAACTTCAGAAGGGCCTTGACGTGTACTGGCTTAAGCAGGGGGACACGTCTGGCACTGCAGGATTTGAGTCCCTGGCGGCGTAGTGTGTTACTGATGGTTGGCTTTGTTACTTTGGTCCGCAGCTCTTTGCAGGTCATTCACTAGGTCCCCCTGTGTGGTTCTGGGATTTTTGCTCACCGTTCTTGTGATCATTTTGATCCCACGGGGTGAGATCTTGCGTGGCGCCCCAGATCGAGGGGAGATTATCAGTGGTCTTGTATGTCTTCCATTTCCCTAATAATTGCTCCCACAGTTGATTTCTTCAAACCAAGCTGCTTACCTATTGCGTATTCAGTCTTCCCAGCCTGGTGCAGGTCTACAATTTTGTTTCTGGTGTCCTTTGACAGCTCTTTGGTCTTGGCCATAGTGGAGTTTGGAGTGTGACTGTTTGAGGTTGTGGACAGGTGTCTTTTATACTGATAACAAGTTCAAATAGGTGCCATTAATACAGGTAACGAGTGGAGGACAGAGGAGCCTCCTAAAGAAGAAGTTACAGGTCTGTGAGAGCCAGAAATCTTGCTTGTTTGTAGGTGACCAAATACTTATTTACCACCATAATTTGCAAATAAATTCATAAAATCCTACAATGTGATTTTCTGGAAAAAAAATTCTCAATTTGTCTGTCATAGTTGACGTGTACCTATGATGAAAATTACAGGCCTCTCCATCTTTTTAAGTGGGAGAACTTGCACACATTGGTGGCTGACTAAATACTTTTTTCCCCCACTGTATAACCTGAAAGGCCACTCAGCAAGGAAGAAGCCACTGCTCAAAACTGCCATAAAAAGCCAGACTACGGTTTGCAACTGAACATGGGGACAAAGATCGGACTTTTTGGAGAAATGTCCTCTGGTCTGATGAAACAAAAATAGAACTGTTTGGCCATAATGACCATTGTTATGTTTGGAGGAAAAAGGGGTACGCTTGCAAGCCGAAGAACACCATCCCAATCGTGAAGCATGGGGGTGGCAGCATCATGCTGTGGGGGTGCTTTGCTGCAGGAGGGACCGGTGCACTTTACAAAATAGATGGCATAATAATATAATATGCCATTTAGCAGACGCTTTTATCCAAAGCGACTTACAGTCATGCGTGCATAAATATTTTTTTTAGTGTGTATGGGTAGTCCCGGGGATCGAACCCACTACCTTGGCGTTACAAGCGCCGTGCTCTACCAGCTGAGCTACAGAGGACCACCTGAGGAAGGAACATTGTGGATATATTGAAGCAACATCTCAAGACATCAGTCAGGAAGTTAAAGCTTGGTCGCAAATGGGTCTTCCAAATGGACAATGAACCCAAGCATACTTCCAAAGTTGTGTCAAAATGGCTTAAGGACAAGGTATTGGAGTGGCCATCACAAAGCCCTGACCTCAATCCTATAGAAAATGTGTGGGCAGAACTGAAAAAACGTGTGCAGCAAGGAGGCCTACAAACCTGACTCAGTTACACCAGCTCTGTCAGGAGGAATGGGCCAAAATTCACCCAACGTATTGTGGGAAGCTTGTGGAAGGCTACCCGAAATGTTTGACCCAAGTTAAACAATTTAAAGGCAATGCTACCAAATACTAATTGAGTGTATGTAAACTTCTGACCCACTGGGAATGTGATGAAATATATAAAAGCTGAAATAAATCATTATCTCTATTATTCTGACATTTCACATTCTTAAAATAAAGTGGTGATCCTAACTGACCTAAGACAGGGCATTTTTACTAGGATTAAATGTCAGGAATTGTGAAAAACTGAGTTTAAATGTATTTGGCTAAGGTGTATGTAAACTTCCGACTTCAACTGTATATAAAACACAGGAAAATATTGTTTTTGACTGCACTGGGCCTTTAATAATTGCTCACATTTTCCAACTCATATTTGGATGCTCCAGTATCTTCCCACCGTATGGTGTATTAGTCACTATAGGATTTTTCAAATACTTTTTTCCTTGAGGTGTAGCTGCAGCTTCTTCATCCATCCCCTTCTCCCATCACACTGCTCTCAGATAAAATTGCCAGATCACTTTTATCAGTGTGTCTGAAAACCTTCTGCCTTCAGCTCCACTTCAGCCTTATCAGCTAAATGATTATAAATTCAAGCATGACGGTTTTGAGTTTGTTGGGAGAAAAACTGGGTATTTGTGTAGCTTCCCTTCCTCTATATAATAATATACGCCATTTTGCTTTAATCCAAAGTGATTAACAGTCACGCGTGCATACATTTTACATATCGCTGGCCCTGGGAATCGAACCCACAACCCTGGCAGTGCCACCACCACCTTCTACCAACTGAGCCATACAGGACCACGTGGTGAAGGCTACATATTGATTTATCCCAACTGAAATAGAGAGTTGGTTCAGTTTCAACATTTAATTTGAAAAATAAATAAAAACACCATATTTCTTGGGGTGTGAAAATATATGTTTTGTTAGTTGCCTCAAAATCACACTGCATGTGAAACAAAACCAAAACATAATGATGAGGATAACACATAGAACAGTAAACATTCTATTGACATTCCGCACACGTCTTTGACAAGGACCGCTGGCACTGCAATGATCGACTGACCTACCTTCCCCTCCACTCTGTCCTGCAACCCCTCATCTGCAAAATAAACACGGGGCTGCCCCTGCCTGTGCCCGACTTAAAAGGGGTGAAGGCCCCCGTTAACCTGCTCAGACAGGCCACTCTGCGGGGCTGCCGCCCGCTGCCGACCCACTCCCAGTGTTCCTGTTTAGATGATTGCAGCCGAGCGGGTGGCTCTCCAGTGTCACTGATAAGGAGCGCTGAGCGCCAGGGCGGTGGCAAGGGAGGTCAACCCACAGAGGGGATAAAGAAAAAACACAAGAGAAAAGGAAAGAAAAAATATCTTCCTCCATTGGAGAAAAATATACTTTTTCCTCCCAAACTTCCCCACCGCCATCCACCATGGCACTTAGGCTATTACAATGATAGACAGCGAACGCCCCTCCTCCACTCCTACCTCCTTCCCCTCCCTCCCTCCGCTAGTCTGGCCGAGTGAGCGCTCTGCGGCGGAGGGGGGCCAGAGTCTTAGCCACATCTCAAGCTAATTTACAAAGATCCCGAATTATTCCTTATCTGGCGGCTTTAAAGGTTCTAAGGTTGATTAACACAGAGCCCCCTGTCCTGTTTATCAGGGTTGGGCTGGGCGGCGCTGCAGAGAGCAGAGAATAGAGGAGGGTGGAGATAAGTGCAGACCATTAAACACTTCTACTTCGCCTAATATTTGTGCGGCAACCATCTGCTTAACTGATCTGCCTTCACTTTAATTAAACGGGATCCTCGTCTTGTTGGGGTCATTACACGGCGGGCCGTGCTGCGCTGAGGCGGCGGATGCCAGGAGAGGGGTTTGTGATGAGTTCAGTCGTTCCCTCTTGTCCCTGGGTTGCCTCTTGACAGCCAGGTTAATTTTTTTCTAACCACCACCACTCCTACCTTAACTCCTTCCTGACCAGACTCCTCTTTCACCTTTGATGCACCTTGTGGGAGGCAGAAGCACTTGAATGTCCAAGACACATTTCTCTAAAGGGACAATAAAGTGATATCTGTGGTCTGAGGAGGACACAACACATTTGTTTCAGCAGTGCTGCTGAGGACGGAGGTCCAAAGCAGACAAAACAACAACATGTTGCAGGAGCAAAGTTTCTGACCCAGTGGGTGACCCTTGGTGCATACTGACACTCCACTGATTCTACTGGCCCTCTCCACTCTCCCCTCCGCCGGGTTCTATTCGACCGACTGACACAGTCCAGACCAAGGCAGTAATGGTTTGATTTGCCCAACGCTAGTTGGATCGATGCGGCTGTTTACTGTTTCACCCTCTCTCATCCCTTTTGTCTTTTTTCTAATTTAGTGTTCCCAAACCATGGACAGGGTCTGAGTGTGTATGCTGCGCTTGCAGCTTCGCCCTCCTCCCTGCTCTCCATCACTGTCCATTGATGTTTTTTCCTATCTCCCTCCCTCTCCCTCCCTCTCTCTCCCTCCCTCTCCCTCCCCCTCCCTCTCTCTCCCTCCCTCTGTTCAGCCTCAGAAAAGAGCCGCATGCCTCCACACTTCTGGACAAGACTGATGGCTCGTCAATAGCATTAGCCAGCAATGCAGGCCTTGCTGGTGTAGAGCAGAATCGAGTACGGCCCCAGCAAAAGTCTAATACGTTGACAAGCCCATCCTAGCCAGGGCTCATGTTACCAGAAATGAGTTTTTATAAGGAATCAGACAGTCGCTGGCTTGCTTAGTCTCATCTACCCGGTTCCCAACGCTTGACTAAGATTTATTACTTTTAAAGTGTTTTTTATTTTCTAATTTTTTCCTTCTAT
>NW_025533509.1:496291-546291 GCF_020615455.1 Coregonus clupeaformis | reverse complement strand
CTTGCCGCCCTCCCGCCTCCTGTTAGTTTCTTCTTCACTTTCTCAAGAGGGCTGGCATCATGTTCTTGTTTGTTTGACTGGAGTAGTAGTTGTGTTTGTTTGAAATGTAAGTGGCCTCTGTTATGCTTGTGTGTTTTGAGTTTTGCAACGGAATCCGACTAATGAATACAGCCCTGAATTAGTGCAATATAATATCGTTTTCCATTGAAACAGTGCAAAACGAACAAATAGAAACTCTAGTACACTAATGAATACACCCCTGGTGATGCTATAGTATGAGGGTTGATGTGCTTGTAAAATCTTTTTTTAATTTATTGCATCAAAATCGACCTTTTCTAGGATGTCAACAAATCACTAGGCTACTTGCTGTTTGGATGATCAATGGTAAAACAAAGATTTTTTTGGGTTGCCAAAATCTGTCTCTGGGTTTAAATCCCAGCCTTACAACCAAAAGGATGTGGGTTCATTCCACACCTCCTGTCATCTCTTGTGCTTTAGTGTATGGGTGGATCTCCAATCGTATTTCCTTGATTCCTCGCATCCTATCTCCTTTCTTCCTTCTCAAAATGCATTGGATAAACTTCTTATTGGGGAGGAACCTTAGATCTTGGGATCAATTACCCCCAAAAGCGAATATCCTCTGGCCAGCCCTACTAACAAAAGTTGAGGTATGGTTTGGGTGTTGAGGGGGAGAATTCCTTGCTAGGGAAAGTACCTATTTTGGAGAATGGTCCGTAGCCCAGTGCCTAGTCCAATCAGCCAGAAGGGGGCTGGCACAAGTCTGTTTTGTCCACATATTTAAATCTGTTCAGTCAGAAAGTTGGTAGATTAGAAATGTAATTAGTTAAGAATGTTGGGTAACAAAACAATCAATCAGGACGTGCACCAGGAAACTTGCAGGTCGCAACCCATGTGTAACGCCCCTCATCCACCTCCAACCTACCACCTATAAGGGCTTTTTTTATTTGACTCTCACCTGTAAACTCCACCCACTAACGTGTCACTCTAAGCTCTGCCCACTGAGCTTTCATCCAACCAATCACATTAGTTCTCTGCCTCTGAGGCGGAGCTTCCCTGAGAACAATATTGAAGCTGCGATTTATCCAAGGCGCCTTTCAAAAGGTGCATCGTTGGCTGTCTTGTGCGCTGTGGTATTGAATCCAGGCCTGAAGGAGGAACTCTCCAGAGCAGAATTCCAGGGTTCTTTCTCAGTTCGATTCTGTATCCTCTCCTCGTCTACTTCTCAAAACGCATTGAGCAGAAGAGTCATACATCCCCGAAGACATGCTAACCTCCCCTGTTTTTGGTAGTGGTGAGAGGTTAGCGTGTCTTGGGGCATGATATTTGACCCTCTGAAACTTTCACTATGCATTACTCAGGATTCATTCAGGATAATCTGTAATGATGGTAGCATTCACATTCATGTAGAAGTGTTTAGAAACATATTCTTATTTGTAATAAAAGTGACTCCAAAATGACACAATACATTATTTACCATTAATTTCTATTGGGCACAAAATAATCGAAACAACAAAATGAACGCAAATGCATCCAACAAGTTTGTATAGTCACAAGCTTGATGTACAGTGCCTTGCAAAAGTATTAATCCGCTTGGCGTTTTCCCTATTTTGTTGCATTACAACCTGTAATTTAAATGGATTTTTATTTGATTTCATGATGGACATACAAAAAATAGCCAAATTGGTGAAGTGAAAAAAAATTACTTGTTTCAAAAACTTATAAAAATAAATAATGGAAAATGGTGCGTGCATATGTATTCACCCCCTTTGCTACGAAGCCCCTAAATAAGATCCAGTGCAACAAATTACCTTCAGAAGTCATATAATTGAAGTTAAATAAAGTCCACCTGTGTGCAATCTAAGTGTCACATGATCTCAGTATATATACACCTGTTCTGAAAGGCCCCAGCCCAAGCGGCACCATGAAGACTAAGGAGCTCTCTAAACAGGTCAGGGACAAAGTTATGAGAAGTACAGATCAGGTTTGGGTTATAAAAAAATATCCAAACTTTGAACAAAAAATGGAAAGAATATGGCATCACAAACAAACCTGCCAAGAGAGGGCCGCCACCAAAACTCATGGACCAAGCAAGGAGTGCACATTAATCAGAGAGGCAACAAAGACCAAATATAACCTGGAAGGAACGCAAAGACTCCACAGCGGAGATTGGAGTATCTGTCCATAGGACCACTTTTAGCCGTAACGGAAGAGTGGCCATTGCTTAATGAAAAAAATAAGCAAACACGTTGGTGTTCGCAAATGGCATGTGGGAGACTCTCCAAACATATGGAAGAAGGTACTTGGTCAGATTAGACTAAAATTGAGCTTTTTGACCATCAAGGAAAACGCTATGTCTGGCGCAAAACCAACACCTCTCATCACCAACGGGAACCCCATCCCCACAGTGAAGCATGGTGGTGGCAGCATCATGCTGTATGGGATGTTTCATTGGCAGGGACTGGGAAACTGGTCAGAATTGAAGGAATGATGGATGGCGCTAAATACAGGGAAATTCTTGAGGGAAACCTGTTAAAGTCTTCCAGAGATGTGAGACTGGGACGGAGGTTCACCTTCCAGCAGGACAATGACCCTAAGCATACTGTTAAAGCAACACTTTAGTGGTTTAAGGGGAAACATTTAAATGTCTTGGAATGGCCTAGTCAAAGCCCAGACCTCAATCCAATTGAGAATCTGTGGTATGACTTAAAGATTGCTGTACACGAGCGGAACCCATCCAACTTGAAGGAGCTGGAGCAGTTTTGCCTTGAAGAATGGGAAAAAAATCCCAGTGGCTAGATGTGCCAAGCTTATAGAGACATACCCCAAGAGACTTGCAGCTGTAATTGCAGCAAAAGGTGGCTCAACAAAGTATTGACTTTGGGGGGGTGAATAGTTATGCATGCTCAAATTTCATTTTTTTGGTCTTATTTCTTGTTTGTTTCACAAGAAAAAATATTTTACATTTTCAAAGTGGTAGGCATGTTGTGTAAATCAAATGATACAAACCCCCCAAAAATCCATTTTAATTCCAGGTTGTAAGGCAACAAAATAGGAAAAATGCCAAGGGGGTGAATACTTTTACAAGGCACTGTAGTCATTGCATATGAACACAGGACCAAATCCTGAAACTTTTGACTACTTGATGTATAAGAATCTTTAGGGTATCAAATAATGTTGACCCCTACCTTTTTGAAAAGCAATAGTATTATTATAAAAAATTAACATACAATATAGCATAGTATGTGAATTATTGCTATGCCATTTTTACTCATCTTTATCAAGGGTGTCAATAATTTTGGACCCAACTGTATAATATTATTGTTGACAAGCACATTGCCCTTTTAAAGGAAATATGCTAATACCAGCAAATCCTGGTGCTGTGTTTTCTGTCCATGACTAGGCCGGGAAAGTGTCCGGGAAACTGGCCCCTAGTGCTCACACTGCTACATCTTTAAATGACTTCATTAATCTAATCGTCCACTAATTGGTCAAGATAGCCTTTTCCCCAATGATTTTTATCACAGCTTAACTTAATTAAACAGGCCAGTAAAACCGCTGAAATCGTGTCTTGTCGGACCAGCCCGATTGACAGACTGTCCCTGTGCCTCTCTGTGTTAAATTCCAGCCACACAGAACATGTCTTCCTTTACCGTACAACACACACACAACACACACACACACACAACACAGCCGGAAAATAAATAATCCCTTTCAAAGACAAGCAACACGGCTGGTCAGATTGCCAGTGACTGATAAATCTTTAATATAAAAATTGTACAAGAATTCTGATACAAATTACAAGAGGTATTTGGACAAAATATGAATAAAATTCCATTTACATCCCAAAACCCATATGCATTTTATGCAAAAACCATAGACTGTTATGATACAGAAAATACAAGGGAAAGCAACAAAACAAAACCCACCTTTTTTTTTTTCTCCCCCAGTCTGCTAATGGGAAAAACCTGTTTAGAGACATACTGTATTCATGAAGCTACCAAGTCACCATTATAAAACGGAAAGTGATGCAAGCTTCCCCTGTTGTAGATGCTGCAGTTTGCTGTGTGACTTGTAGCAATGCTGCCATGCCAGGCAGTGAAAGAAGAGTTGATTGAAATGCAGGCCCTCTCTGGTTGCAGGAGGTAACACGGCCGTTGCAAAAGAGAACCAGACGGCTACACAAAAACATCCCTATGGAAAAGAAAATGTACTCACAGTCTTTCAAGCTTATTTATATTTTGTAGGATGAGACTATAAAAAGTATGATTGGCATGTTGGTAAATAGTTTGGGGTGACTTGCTGTAATGTTAGGATTGTGAGATTTTCTTTTTGTCAAATAAATATACTGGGTAAAAAGCACGTTATGCATTTCTGTATGTTTTTTTATTTGTTCCAGGATAATTTACTGTAGAATTGCTGTTACCAAGTTACTGTAGAATTGCTGTTACCAAGTTACGAGGGTACATGTTTGGACCATAGCATATCATCTGTAAAACCACCAATCTTCCGATGTGCTTTTTGAGCTTCGCCACATTTATTTTTTCAAGATGGATGACGTTAACCAGACAGCTCTCAAACATCCCCTCCACTTACACTGGTTTAACGTCCTTCCCTGCTCTCCGCGGACTTAAACAAAGTGGACACGAGTATACGATCCATAACGGATCACTAGACAACCCCACCTGCTCCATTGTCATCTCTGTCTTTCAGCGATTGTGTGTCGTGGGGAAACTGACATTTGGGAGTCCCCTAAATGAAATATTAAAGACTCACTCCACTCAGGCTGGCCAGTGAGGGTTTTAAGAGGCTTTCTCCTCCTGGGGACCGAGCCAGGACCATAATGGTCCCATCAGCCTGACCACTGGACTCTGCCTTGGATCCTAGTGGGCTGGGAAAGATGGACAGAAAAGAGAGTGGAGGGAGATGGAGGGCTCAGGCTCCCTCTCAAAGGAGAGCAGAGAAGAATTCCTCTCTCTCTCATTCTTTTTCTCTCCTCCCCTCTAGTCTGGCTATTCTGTTCTGTTCTGGCCAGTCATTTGCGTGTCAGGGCAGTTTTCTCAGCTCATTTGCAAGCTCTCTGAGATGGCGTGCTGGCATGGCCATCGAGTAAGAGACGGAGGGCCTAGGGAAGGAGCCGCTAAGGGAATAAGCTTTTCTGGCCACACACACACTAACACACACACACACACAGGTCACAGACTAAGCCCGCTGGCTGCTTGAGAGGTCTACATTGAATAGGACAAGAGGAAATGCTTAAGAGCTTGGGTTCTGCAGCTCTTTTTCATCTGGATCAGGCTGTGGTGGCTTAACAGTGCAGGCCCAAGGTCAATGGCAATACAGCGAGCATCATTCAATAAGCTATATAGTCTCACATTTCTCAATAGGACTGTGTGTTGATTCCAAACCAGACTGATTGGCCTTGGAGTTCTTTCCTTTCCACGGTATAAGAACAGTTATCGTAAGCCATCGAACACTTTCAAAGAGGGGCTTTCTTTCTCAACTGCTCTCAGTGCGGGTCTCTCTCTCTCTCTCTCTCTCTCTCTCTCTCCTCTCTCTCTCTCTCTCTCTCTCTCTCTCTCTCTCTACTCTCTCTCTCTCCTCTCTCTCTCTGACGACTCTCTCTCTCTCTCTCTCTCTCTCTCTCTCTCTCTCTCTCTCTCTCTCTCTCTCTCTCTCTCTCTCTCTCTCTCTCTCTCTCTCTACTCTCTCTCTCTCTACTCTCTCTCTCTCTCTCTCTCTCTCTCTCTGTCTCTCTCTCTCTCTCTCTCTCTCTCTTCTCCTTGTTTCCCACCCATCACCAGAGGTTAACAAGACCTCTTGTTGCTGTCATCCCACTGGCCTGTTGGCAGAAATAGTGTGTGCGCATGTGTATGGAAGAGAGACAGCTGTCAGCAGGGTTCCTGGAGTGACACTTCTATATTTATCCGTCTGGGCTGCGCTGGGCCCGTGGCGGTAAGGTGCGCTGGGCGAATGAGGCAGGCTGCGCCTCAGAGCCACTCCAGGGAGTAGCTGAGGGTTCCTGTACTGAATTTTCCCTTCACTTGGGATAAACAGGCAATTACACATCCTTTTTCTACAGCGATAGCCGTCCGGTGAACTTAAGCGTACACTATTAGTCTGTGTCTCTATAGGACCCGAGAAGGGGGCGAGGGGAGGAGGGTTGAGTGGGAAGATGAGGGGGGTGGTTAAGAGTGGTGTGGGGGGTGGTTTCTCTCAGGCAGAGCAGAAGAGAAAGGGAAGCGGAGAGAGAGAGAGAAAGGGGGCCTGGAGGTCGTGTCACAGTCCTGTCAGCAACATTCACGTCTGCCAGTGTAATGAAGTGACAAGTGAGTTGTTAGACAGAGCTCAGCTTCAGAATGCCTCCAGGTAACGGTGGAACAGCACATTTTTAATGATACTTACTGTCATCCCTCCCTCCTCTCTAGTCAGCCCTCCACCTCCGCAAACCCCTTTCACTCAGATCAGCTCTTTCTCTCTCTTTCTCTTCAGAGAGAAGAGAGGGGTGAAGACTGCTGCCAGTGTCGTGGAGGTTGGTTGAGTGAGAAGAGAGGAGAAGCCAAGTCTTAAGAGTTTACGCCAACGTGTCCATCAAAGGGTCGATCATGCACATTGCAAAATAGTTGAAGTCATAAAATAAAATGTCCAACACTTTCATGGATATAACGGGGTTTGAATACTGTATACCACGTAACACTGTGCGTTTGCATCCCCTTAAGATAAGCACCAATCAAGAAAGAGGAGCTCAATTTTTTCACATCCATAGTAACAAGACAAAAACACAATGAAAACCATCAACTCAAGGGGCACAGACTCAAAATGAAGACCGATCTCTTTTTTTCTTTTCTTAAAAAAAAGGACTTCATATTGGACAACACATCTGCATCAAGATAACATCACCCACAAATAAATACCCTTCCCCTTGGCTATTTTGCCTATTTATTGGAAATATTTGTACCTTAAGATTTGTATAGAAACAAGGAAAATGGCTGCAAATAATCAGAAAAAAGCCGGGCAATGGCAACAGAGTTTCACAGAGTTCACGTTTAGGCTGACAATCAGCAATGGAAATCAATACTGAAAAATTACAGCAAAAGGCTTAAGACTCAAGTGCATCATATCAATTTATGGGGTGTAAGTTAAAGTACAACTGTATGGCGGAAAAATATAGTTTGTTTTAAAAACCAATGCTTCTTTTTGTTTTGGTCACAGTTTAAGGACAATTTCTTTTTTTTTTATAATCAATGTGACATTCACATTACACTTCTGATAGGATGGCCATTTTGTGCATGGACATTTTTATAAAATAATAAAAGGACACTCAACCAACTCTTGTTTTAGGTCAGGTCACAAATACCACATGCAGTAGAAAGATTAGCCTACTTCAACCTCTGTAGCTAAGTACTGTGATATTACTTTACAGCCAGAACGCTCACACACTTGGTTTACACTCCTTGAAATGAAAGAAACAAAAACCTTAAATCTTCTGCCTTCTAAAACAGCAGCTGTATTGTAGTCAGTCACTTTAAGGTATCTGGTAGAGTAGAAATACTTAGACTTTTTCTGAATACGATTATTTGAGTAAATGGGCCGGATGTTGGGTTTCATTCAGGACAAATATGGGTCTTCCGTTGTGAAATAGTGTTTCTGAAACTGAACACGTGCAAAAAAAAATAAAAAATAAAAAAACTGCCACGATTATGCTAAAGGTACAAGACATTTTCCCTTGGCACTGTGGCTGTCTACCAGACCTCCCCGAACATCGCGTGAAACCCATCTTTGCAAAGTCCTCCTTGTAATACTATCCCTACACACGCTTGTATAGTTGCAAGTGCGAAAAAACTGAATTGGTATAATAAAAACTATAAAACAATAACAAAAACTAAAGATAGAACAGAGAATGATATTGGTGTAGGAGCCAAAAAAAAGCATGCCGGCAACCTCCGCATATCTAACAAGTAGATACAGCAAGTCACATGATCATTAGTTTTTCTAGTTCTCAGTTTAAAAATGTGTTTTTTGAAACTAACGTAAATGAGTCAAGCTAGTAAAGATGCTACCTCTTTTCTTGCCTACCCCTTAGCGCTGAAGTATTGTACTGTAACATAAAACCAAAAAAGAGAAACAAAAATAGCTAACAACCATCAAATACAATTGTTTTACACCAAAAGCCTCTTGGGACATATTATTTACAAATGAAGCAGTCATGCTCTTGTATGGGGTTTCCTTTAAAAGCTATCATTACACAAATACAACAAGAAGATTTATATTTTTTTCATCATTATTATCATTTCTGCAGGCAACAGTCACAAATAAGAGTTTGAATAGATTCTTTGGAGATGGACAAAAACAAAGATATATGGGAAATAGGAAATGGGATTTATGGGAAACCGGCAGAGCCAGTTTTTGGAATAAAGACACTTCAAGTGTCTCATCCTCGTTCTTCCAAAGAAGGAAAGGTCGAAAGTCCCAACGCTACTGTATATAGTCACTGGATCTCATCGAAGGGAAATAGAAATGTGGTGCAATGACGTCTAAGGGTGGTAAGGTGAAGTTCCTGGGGGTAAGAGCTCATGGTTTGGGGTGAGGAGGGAGTCGAGGAGGGGGGTAGAGTTGGCCAGACAGGGGGGTAAGTAAGGGGGGCCAGGGGGTTGAGCTAGTCTACCATGGTGGTGAAGGGCACGTTGTTTTTGTGGAGGTTGGGGTTCTGGGAGTGGCGGTTGCGGCTGCGCACCGAGGAGAACATCATGTTGCAGCCAGCCACTTTGCACTTGTGCATCTCGCGCAAGTGCACAGTCTTGTAGTGTACGCGCAGGGTCCCTTTGTTGCTGTACATTTTGTGGCAGATGCTGCACAGGATCCCACCACTGCCACCCGTGGAAGACAGGAGGGTCGGCGAGGAGGAGGGGTCAGCGCCAGTCAGACCTTCTTCCGATCTTCCTCCGTCTCCTCCCACGCCGGCCTGGTCCCGCCGCCCCCCGGTCCCTACCTGCCCCGGGGTATGCTGGGAGCAGTCCTCCCCGTCACTGACCCCTCCCTCCTCCCCATCCTCCTCCAGGTCGTCCAATAGGATGCCCTCGTCACTGCCCTCGTCCGACTGGCGTGATGAATGGACTGACCCGCTGGACTGAATGCTGGACGCGGTGCTCAGGTCCAGCACCATGTAGTCATCTGGGGGGCCACCGCGGTGGTAGAAGCCGTTGGTATGGGGGTGGTGTAGGTGGTGGTGGTGGTTGTTGTGGGGGTTTAGGGGGTGGTGGTGGGGGTGGGGGTGGGGGTAGTCAGTGCCTGCCGGGGAGCTGGCGTCACGGGTCAGTCCTCCTCCCCCTGCCATGGTGTCCAGGCCCAGGTGGTGCCCAGCGTAGATCTTAGCCAGGAACTCGGCGCGCAGGTCCTTGGCCAACGGCGTGAGATGGGGATCCAGGACAATGTCATCCAGCTCTTTGGTCAGCAGTTTGCGATGCAGGTTGATGTTGGAGCTGTGCCTGGTGGAAAGACATGGATGAAGGGGGAGGTAGAGAGATATCGTTTTCATAAGAAAATAGCAAAACAAGTTGTCATATCAAGCAAAATAGTGTTTCAGCGCTTTAAACAATGACTGGAGTGGTAGCATTCTCAGAAATATATTTTTGCATTACTAAACATGTGTTCTGTCTCGCCCAACACCATGCACCTATGCTTGGAATTCTAATTATTTGAATGATATTGTATGTCACTACATTTTCAATAACCCTCCTCTCTTCCTGTCCTCTTCACTAACCCCTGACCTCACCCAACGCCAGACAAAACAACAAATAAACGATTCACCTCTCCTCACTCTTCCCCTATCAAGAGGAACCTACGTGGAAATGGGTTCCAACGGCCTCCTTTTAAAGTGAGAGAAACTCTACCCAGTCCTTCTCTTAGCGTTCCCCTAACTGGTCTAACATGGCGTGGCGAGAGCATCCCGCCACGGTGTTTACCACTGTCAGCACGTCTAGCACAGCCCCGCTGCAAATCCAATAGACTCTGACTCAATTAAATACTCCACCATATTGAATGGGAGTTTATCAATTGATTCGAGCTGTGGTAATGCGATAATCGAGGGGAACTGGATAGTGTATTAGAGCTCCGACAGCATTATCACACTGGCTCCCTATTGGAAGTGGCTTAATCAGGCCCCACTTTTTAAACATATCATCCCCATGTATCCCCTTCGCTTTAATAAATAAAAATGGCCGCTTTTTCACACTGAGAGAGCAGTAGTATCTCATAACGCATAGCCACTGCCATCGAATTCACAACAAGGAAGTGTAAGCATGAATCTGGTGTCACGCTAAAGCTTGCTAGAGCTAAGGGGTATTGTTTGTGAGGTGTAGCAGTCTGCATTGCAAAGCTATGCCAAAAGATGTGAGGTAAAATGTGTTTGACAGCTCAAATTCAATGCTTCTTCCCTCCAATTCCACAGTTGCCATTTCAGACTGGGAGGGATGGAGGACCCACCACAGCAAACGTCACAATAAAATGCACAAAGAAAAGTGTCAGATAACTGGTGTCAGATATGGTAGTGGTACAGTATAAACATCCCACTGTCCGCAATACAACATGTTAGCGGACTTTTAAAATGAAATCAAACAACAGTAAGAAATGAATATGGAATATCCAGTAGTGCTTTTAAATGTGAGGGGGGGTTCCATGCAAGGCAAGGGGCACGGTGGTGGGTGTGACAAACTAAAAAAACTCAAAACATACGTCCTTGGCAGGACAGGACGAGGGCAAATGGATTCACAATGTATAGTAGAGCTTACCAGCAGTGCCATGGTTGATGCAGTCAAAAAGGGTCCCTTGCCTTTAATTATTTAGTTCCCTATCCGACATTCTCCTGCAAGAGGGTAAAAATAGTATACATTCATTGGAATGGAGGGGCCCTTTCTTTCTGTGTTACAAGAGGAAGCAAACAGGAGCACCGTCCACTTGAGCATTGTCAGCATCGAGGAGCGGGGAGAATCGATTGGCCGGGGTTGTCACCGCCGCATGTGGGCCTGTGCGCGCAAGCGTGTGTGTGTTCGAGGAGAAGAGTGTGTGTGTTGTGTTGGATCGTATTGTGTGTGTGAGAGTGAGTGAGTGAGTGAGTGTGTGAAAGTGAGTGAGTGAGTGAGTGAGTGAGTGAGTGAGTGAGTGAGTGAGTGAGTGAGTGAGTGAGTGAGTGAGTGAGTGAGTGACTGAGTGTGTGTGTGAGAGAGAAAAAAAATATACTACATCCATGTTCTGAGACTTTCATGAAAATTATTAGCTATTTTCTTTGATCCTTTGATAACAGGCTGATACACAGATGGTGTTATCTTATGGACGAAATAGTCATGATTCAATGTCTCTCGTAATGTATCCCCGTGTAGACGGACAAATGTGTGTTTCCACGACCAAGTAAAACACAGAACTGGGACTAGACAGTCAGTAGAATACTTTTTTACACCAATTACATTCAAATTTGGTTTGTTGATTGTTTTTCGTGGGGATGTCAACAGGCTTTGGCATTAGCTGATTGGTCAAGTCTGTGATTGGGCCGTATGCTGTTGATGATGCTCAGGTAGGCGGGTCCTTTGCAAAATGTCTCCACCCCTAAAGCCACACCCCCACACTGCTCACAAGCTCTAGTCTGCCATGGCTCCCTGACTGATGAGGTTAAAACACACATGCTAAGTGCCATGCAGTAGGTACCCTGAATTACTACAGTATTACTAACTACTACTGCATCATCCATATGTCATTACCGTGATGTCAGCATTTATACTAGATCACAATATCTAAAACCACAACTGGATAACTAACACACAATCCATCTACATTGTACAACTATCACTTATATATCCCTTCTGGTTATTATACTGTCATTCACAAAGACCACATACTGACCATGAGAAGAAAAAAAAAGATGTGTTGAGTAATCAAACAATTATTGATTACTGTTTAAAATAAATAAGTCGATTGTTCATCTGCATCTTTGGAACAATCCGAGACTGTGGAATATGGCGTGAAAAATGGCTGCTTGAATACACTTTGTGGAGGTATTCACCTGCACCGGTGATAAATGCATCTCCTCCCTATCTCTAAACATATTCACTAGACGTGTATCAGTCTGGGTAGATTTTCCTAATTTAGAGTCCATACACAGATCCCTTCATTTATCAGATTTAGCCTCTGCCCCATTTCCTTCTCTTCCTCCATCCCTCTCTTCCTCCATCCCTCTCTTCCTCCATCCCTCTCTTCATCCATCCCTCTCTTCCTCCATCCCTCTCTTCCTCCATCCCTCTCTTCCTCCATCCCCCTCTTCCTCCATCCCCCTCTTCCTCCATCCCCCTCTTCCTCCATCCCTCTCTTCCTCCATCCCCCTCTTCCACCAACATTTCACTCTCCTTCTTCCCCCATTCCTCTACCCCCCGAACCCAACTCCTCCCTTCCCTCTCTCTCTCCTCCACCTCTCCCTCCCTGATGACCAGTAATGACCAAATTGACAGTCTCATCTTCGCCCAAAGACGGGGGAGGCCTCTTGAGAGGCCATTTTGTTTGTGCAGAGTAGGAGGAGACAGAGAGAGAGAAAGAGAGAGGCTATCTAGCTAAAGCGCCTGTCCCAGTCAACGTTAATCATCTTTAGGCTCCCGTCTCTCCTCCAATGGCCCTGTCCTTCCTTCTGTTCCGTGTGTGTGTGTGAGTGAGTGAGTGCACTGTCTAAATGAGTCGTAATGAGCAAAGTGAAGTCATATTAAACTGACGCTGATGGTTCTGTCATGTGGGGTTGCTATGTGATGAGGTTTGGAGTGGAGAGGTGGGAGGATGATCGCGGGTTGGGTAACACATTCATCATTATCAGTCTTTATTCTCCACTAGCTACACTACTACAGCAACACACACTGAAGTTCAGTTCAGACGCAGTTGGAGAAACTTGTTAAAAAGTTGATAAAAGTACTATTCCTCTCAGGGGTTGGTTACACAGACTCCATAGAGACACCATAGAGATTCAGATAGAAGGCTAAGTCACAGATACAGAGATCAAATCAATAAACCCCAAAACTCTGTAATTATATTAGCCTACAATTACTTACAGAATGTGAAAATGTATGACGCTTATTGTTACAAACGAAAGCCTTCTGAAAGTGATTCTCTGATTATCTATTTGTCTTTATCCACAAAACCCAAATGTATCAAAGATACATTAATATAAAAGTCCCCTTTCATAGTGTATGTCATTAACATACTGTTCATCAGTAGATATTTAGTATTTTGAACTTGTGATCTGTGGCTAAATTAAATACATTCTCTCTCTAAATTATCAGGCCTTTGTTTAAGCATGGCAAATAGAGAGACTGCAGCTTTACTGAAGTTCTACGAGAGACTGGGCCCACATGGCTTGAGAGGAGCAGGGGAGAAGGAGGAGAGGAGAGAGAGGGATAGGGGGAAGAGAGAGAATGGCTCTCAAACGTAATTAACCTTCACTCTCTGCATCCCTCCATCCGTGTGGGGACGAGGGGCCGCCGCACACTAGTGCATCATGGGAAATAAGTGCGGGAAAGCACCTGGTGACAGAGTCCTCCGACGGAGGGATGGAAAAGAGCAGTAAAACAACGATGAGTCTTAAAATAAAGGTGTAGAAAAAGAGAGAAGGAGGCCCTGTCGTTGATTTAGGAAATATGATTAACGAGGCTAATAAGGCAGATGATTGCTGGTCGGCACGCCTTTCAGACGTTAATCACACTACTGCTGCTGCCACCGCTGTGTGTGCTGCCGTTCGCCCTCCACAATAAATATGCAATCATTTACCTCTGAGCTGAGCGCCTGGTGGCCAGGGGGCTGGTGGGAAACACTGTACTGTTACTGTACTGATGTACAACTAGTAGCTAGATGTTAGAGGACACTCTGTACTCTATTAGACGTGTGTGTGTAAAACAGCAGTGTGCGACGTTGTTTATCCTGTTAATTAACATAACCACACCATCGATTTTTATCTTTACATCTGTCACCATGTAGCTGCTAAACGCCTCCCTTCTCTTTTCAAACGGTTGTGACACTATTGTCATTTTCCATAGTTTTTTTTGTTGTTTTCCTCAAATATTAATATGATACCGTAGATCAAATCTTCTTCTGATCCTCCCCTCTTTAATTCACTCCGACATCAGGGCTTTTGAAGGGAGCGTTCGTTTGATGCGCCTACCTACGTTCCTCTGGGGTGTCACTCCACTGTAGAGAAATAACTGACTAATGGGATATGCTGAGGTACCTGGACAACCTCCTGTTGTTGGTATAGACGTCAACATCTCTCTGTGAGGAGAGAGAGGAGAGGTGGTGGAGGAGAGGAGGAAGCTGGTTATTAGCACTGCATATTACAGGCCTGGTTTAGCATGCATTATCTGGTTGGAAACAAACATCTGGGTGTCCCAACAGATTTAGGCTCAGATACTGTGTCTCTGTTGTTAGAGACATTTGACATTCTAAAGCTCAAATACAAGGGGTGAAGAGAAGGCATCCGGTTTGGTTTACTGAGATCAGTATTCTGTGATTTAATTACAAGATTATCATAGATTACTAGATTATATTGCATTAAATGTATTTAATTTATCATACAGTTACTTATCAGACTATTAGAAATATTATTTGAATTTTTGCTAAAATATAATAATGATTGGTTTCATAATATCAGAAATAATATGTTATTAGCTGTGGAATTTGTAATGTTGTATTGAATCTTCCAATTGTTTGCGGATAATGTCATTTGAAACTACTCAAACTTTATGTAGCAGCAAACCAATGTCTGAGGCGTTGTGGTTTCGCAATCCTTCCTCCACAATAATATTATCAGAGGGGAAAAGCCTTATGAAAACGACCAAATTATTTTCCCATGTTACAACTCCAATTACACTGCAGCATGCATTATGTAGTTAAGGGATTACCCAGGGACACATCTGATTGGTGTTCGGCCAGAGCCCTGACTATAGCCTCAATAACCCACAATTCCTTTGGCCCCGCGATACCCCTCAGTTGTTACGCTTCTCTCCTTATTCCATAGGAGCGGCAGGCACAGTAATATATCCCATATGCTATCAGGAATTTATCCGCCACACAAAATGTCCATCCCAAATGGCACCCTGTTTCCCATATAGTGCACTACCTTTGACCAGGGTTCTGATCACAAGTAGTGCACTATATAGGGAATAGGGAGCCATTTGGGACACACACAAAGTATGGAAACAATAGTGTACTTAGGTGTAACTCACCCACATATTGGTCTAAGCCTCTCTTCCTTCTAAGATTCATGTGTTCACAGCAGTGATTGTCCTCTCTCCTGCTACACACCTATCTATTTGTCAAGGCCATATGTTAAAGCGCTTCTGGAATTTATACGCTTGTGTTTCTGGTAATCGAGTCAAACTGTCACACGCACATCACTAGGGCAAGATTCCACAGTCACTGTGACACCGTGTCTGTGAGCGTGGGTTGAGGTTCATGCTTCACTATAAGCCTGTGGAAGACATTTGGGTTAATCTTTGAGCCAAGATGGAAGACGAAACACAGTCTAATTTGACCTCCCTCCCTCACAGTTGCACCTCTCTATACTACAGCACCCACTGCCTCTTGGAAACCAAATCCCTTACTGTGAGTGAGTGAGTGAGTGGACCCTAACTAGTGCTGTTTTTCACTGATTTGTTTTTTCCACCACTGTCATCCCCTCCTCGTTTAGTGCCGGAGTTAAGTGTTTTTTTAAAGGCCATTACGGAGTCGCCGCGGCAGATGCTAATACAAGTGAGGAGCGCTAATGTCGGAGAGCGCCCAATAAAAAAGATGGACGGCTAAATTATATCGTTGGGAGACAAGCTGGGGCAGTGGTAGGGAAGGATGAGGGGAGGAGGACGGCTCTGATTCATAGTTCTCCCTTGACTTCCACTAAATAAGGACGTTGGCCGCTGAATTAGCCCTCCTCATTGGTCAGTTTGGCCATGTGTGTCCAGCTCTTGAGCAGGTATTGGTCAGCTTACTCCCCACTCATTCAGAAATCTCTGAAGTGAGTCGTTGGGATGCCTCGATACCATTGGCGTTTCTGTCATGGTAATTCAGTAACTTAACATTTGTTGAGATGTCTGTTCGCTGTGGGGAGGCTGTTATTGGGAACGTATCAAACCATAAGATCAGGGCTATTTGTTTAATATAATATTTTATTTTGGTGCAATAAATTGACTAATTAAAAATACTGTGTATATTACAATAAAGTAGTGACTCTCTGTAAGACTATATGCATCTGTAGGAACGCATCAGCTTTAGAGTATGTGTAACTGTGTGTGTGTGTGTGTGTGTATGTGTGTGTGTGTGTACGTGCACAAGCATGTGTCTATGTGTGTGTGTGGTTATGCGAGACAGCAGGCCTCTCGTGCCCCGGGCGCTCCCTGTCCCTAAAGCCTCGTCAAAGAGGGTAACGAACAAACGCATTGTCCACGGCTGCGTCAAACACACGCATCAGCATGGCAACGCATCCTTTAATAACACTTCCTGTCATCTTCCTGCTGTCGGCACCAGCTGCGTCAGGTGAGCGGCATGATTTCACCTTCTCTTCTCCTCCGCTAACGCTATTTTACCTGTCTCATCTCCTCCATCCCCCTTTTCCCTCCCTCTCTTTTCCGCTAACACTATAACCCCTCTCCTCTCTTTTTTTATTCTTCTCCACCTACTCCATCCCCTCTTCCCTGAACAAGTCCCAGAGTCACCTGCTCTACTTCCTTGGTGCTAATGAACAAACAGGAACAGAATGAACAGATGCCACTGAAACAAGGAACTTAATAAAGGCCCCGGGTGGAGAGGTGGAGGGGTAGAGAGGTGGAGGTGGGTGAGTGGTTGGAGGATTGCTGTTGAGACAAAACAACTCTGAGAAAAACTATAGGAGAAAAAACTCCTCAGAGAAGCAAATTAGAGGAGGAGGAAGAGGAGGAGGAGGGGGAGGAGGAGGAGGAGGAGGAAGAGGAGGAGGAGGAGGATGAGGAAGAAGAGGAGGAGGAGTGGGAGGAGGAGGAGGAAGAGGAGGAGGAGGAGGAAGAGGAGGAGGAGGGGGAGGAGGAGGAGGAGGAGGAGAAAACACACTCGCTCTTTATCTAAATAAAAGTGTCACTTGTCACCACGGTGTGCTGTAACACAATAAAAAAATACATCTTTCTCTCAGAGGAGCTGGTTGAGTGAGGCTTCCCCTCTTCTAGATCTCTTGAATGTGCCATGTGTCATTATACTGGGAGCAGAGGCACGCTCTGACCGTGGGCGCGCGCGCGTCTGTGTGTGCGTGTGTGTGTGTGGCTCCGCTAAAGCGATAAAGAGAGCTGCATTTGTTACACTTGAAGTCATGTCTATTTTCGAGGGGCATTTGGGAGGAGATGAATTTACATTTCCTTTCAAGGGCCCTTTTTACGCCGACACCCCACTGTGAAGAGAGACTGGACCGTTCAGTCAAATGGACATGCTTGTTTACACGGTGGTCGGGGGAATAGACCTGGCAATGTCACACACAAGGCCTTTAAATGTACAAACAGACCGTTCAGACGCTTTAATTCCGTTTTTTTATGACGCTAATTACAATGCTAATGACTCACTATCGATGCCATCATGGGGTCGTTGTTGAGAGTTTTAATGTGTTCCCTAAGTTACCCTAATATCCTGATGCATTTGGTAGGCTATTTTCAAACCACTCTTAGGCCAGTCTAAGTCTAACATCCCCTCATACAAAAAAAAATTAACAAATGTTAGCATTTCCTTGGAGAGCTAAATGCTAGTTGCTAGCCCAGGGCACTTTGATGTTGTGTAGCCTCAGCATGTGTTGTGTTCTGGCGTCAACCTGCTGCTAGCTTTAGTAGGTGGGTGTATTCTGGGAGTGTGTGTGTGGATAGGGCGGATGTGCTAACAAGCCCAGGTAGGTAAAGCGTGGCTAGCCTCACCTCCTGGAGCAGGGCGCTAATACATGCAGTGGCTTGACAGACCGCTGTCTACGTTAATGTATGCTACCTCACCTGTCAGTGACAAGGTGAGTGAGGGGAGGTAAACAAGGGTATATCTCTGAGTGTAAGATTGTGGGGTGTGTGTGTGTGTGTGTGTTCTGGTGATGACACCCTACTTCTCTGAACTTTGACATGACAGTCAACAGATGCCACTATATACCTGTTATATGATGAAGTGTATATCTGCTAATGGTGCGTTTCACTTAACATATGGTAGGTGACGCCTTAATAATTGAACTTCATCTAAGTAAGAAAAAGTCGACTACACTGCAGTTGAGTAGCTCATCAAGAAAACTCAGCTACTGTCCTAAGCTTCCCCATTACTAATTCCACAATTACTGATATGATGAAATATGAAATAAATGATACATGCACCATACATCCACAACATTGTCAACGTTTCTAATTACATCATGTAATGTCAAAATGAAAGGACAAAACATATGTAATGAACCTACCTGTAATGAATGCCTGAATTGTTAGTATTATATATATATACACAGTATATAGAGTAATATATATTTATATATATATATATATATATATATATATATATATATATATATATATATATATATATATATATATACACACTGTATATAAATATATACACTACCAGTCAAACCTTTGGACACACCAACTCATTCAAGGGTATTTCTTTATTTTTACTATTTTTTACATTGTAGAATAATAGTGAAGACATTGAAACTAGGAAATAACACATATGGAATCATGTAGTAACCAATAAAGTCTTAAACAAATCAAAATACATTTTCTATTTGAGATTCTTCAAAGCAGCCACCCTTTGCCTTGATGACAGCTTTGCACACTCTTGGCATTCTCTCAACCAGCTTCATGAGGTAGTCACCTGGAATGCATTTCAATTAACAGGTGTGCCTTCTTAAAAGTTAATTTGTGGAATTTCTTTCCTTCTTAATGCGTTTGAGCCAATCAGTTGTGTTGTGACAAGGTAGGGGTGGTATACAGAAGATAGCCCTATTTGGTAAAAGACCAAGTCCATATTATGTCAAGAACAGCTCAAATAAGCAAATAGAAATGACAGTCCATAATTACTTTAAGACATGAAGGTCAGTTAATACTGAAGATTTCAAGAACTTTGAAAGTGTCTTCAAGTGCAGTCACAAAAACCATCAAGCGCTATGATGAAACTGGCTCTCATGAGGACCACAACAGGAATGGAAGACCCAGAGTTACCTCTGCTGCAGAAGATAAGTTCATTAGAGTTACCAGCCTCAGAAATTGCAGCCCAAATAAATGCTTCACAGAGTTCAAGTCACAGCCATCTCAACATCAACTGTTCAGAGGGGACTGTGTGAATCAGGCCTTCATGGTCGAATTGCTGCAAAGAAACCACTACTAAAGGACACCAATAAAAAGAAGAGACCTGCTTGGGCCAAGAAACACGAGCAATGGACATTAGACCGGTGGAAATGTGTCCTTTAGTCTGGAGTCCAAATGTGTCTTTGTGAGACGCGGTGTGGGTGAACGGATGATCTCCGCATGTGTAGTTCCCACCGTAAAGCATGTAGGAGGAGGTGTTATGGTGTGGGGGTGCTTTGCTGGAGACACTGTCTGTGATTTATTTAGAATTTAAGGCACACTTAACCAGCATGGCTACCACAGCATTCTGCAGTGATACGCCATCCCATCTGGTTTGGGCTTAGTGGGACTATCATTCGTTTTTCAAAAGGACAATGACCCAACACACCTCCAGGCTGTGTAAGGGCTATTTTACCAAGAAGGAGAGTGATGGAGTGATGCATCAGATGACCTGGCCTCCACAATCCCCCGACCTCAACCCAATTGAGATGGTTTGGGATGATTTGGACGGCAGAGTGAAGGAAAAGCAACCAACAAGTGCTCAGCATATGTGGGAACTCCTTCAAGACTGTTGGAAAAGCATTCCAGGTGAAGCTGGTTGAGAGAATGCCAAGAGTGTGCAAAGCTGTCATCAAGGCAAAGGGTGGCAATTTAAGAATCTCAAATATAAAATATATTTTGATTTGTTTAACACTTTTTTGGTTACTACATGATTCCATATGTGTTATTTCATAGTTTTGATGTCTTCACTATTATTCTACAATGTAAAAAATAGTAAAAATAAAGAAAAACCCTTGAATGAGTAGGTGTGTCCAAACTTTTGACTGGTACTATATATATTTACAGTATATAAATATATATATATATATTTTTAGTTGTATTGTTTGTATATCGTTGTATCTCAAATTCTTGTTTTGTTACTTGTCGTGTTTTTTGTGGACCCCAGGAAGAATAGCTGCTGCCTCTGCAAAAGCTAATGGGTATCCAAATAAACAAATAAATAAACAAATTAATTAATAACACCAGTTGTATCATAATATTCATTCATACTCTACTGATATTTAAATAATTAGTCCGAAAAATTGAGGCAGTCAAATTAAGAACCAATTGTAAGCCAAGAAAAAAGACACCTTGTTAGTGTGTATATATGTGTGTGTGTGTGTTGTACGACACTCACCTGTCTCTGCTCCGTCGGGAGGGGAAGGCGGCGTTGCAGCCGGTCACGGTGCACACGTGCATCTCTTTGAGGTGCACGTTCTTGTAGTGCAGCTTGACGCTGTAGGAGCTCTTGAAGCTCTTCTTGCACACGTAGCAGATCTTGGGGTCGTTGGAGTTGGGGCTGGTGCACAGGTCTCCCTCGGGGGAGTGCAAGGAGGGGAACTTGGGTGGGCTGGCGCCGTAGTTCATGGAGGAGATGAAGCTCTCGTGCAGGGCGGCCATGCTGGCTGCGGCGGCTGCGGCAGCCACCATACCCCCATTGTAGAGGCCGTACTGGCTCATGCAGAACATGTCGTAGGTGGGGTCGTTGAGCTCCTCCTTGATCTTGATGGCGGGCTGGTGGGGCGTGGGCGAGGAGCGGCTCTTGGAGTCTTCCATCTCCTTCCTCAGCTGCGCCTCCTCGTCTCTGGCCTCTTGGTCCTCCTGGTCCTTGTCCAGGCTGTTGCCTCCTCCCACTCTGGAGCTCGTGGAGGAGTTGAGCCTCAGCCTCTGGTGCTGCTCCTCCACCTCCATCATCTCCTCGCGGTAGAATATCTTGGAGTCCGACGTCTCCGAATCGTTCTCAAAGTCTCTCTCGTGGTCCTGGTCCTCGGAGGTGAAGCTGTCCATGCAGCGGAGCTCACCACCTGGGCCTCCTCTCTCACCCCTGCCGCCCTCTCCTCCGAGCCCCCCTCCCCGGCAGTCGTCCTGGTTGTGCCTCATCAGGTGTCCCCTCATCAGGCCTGGGCTCATCTCGTCCTGGGACGGGGACTGGTGCCCGCTGCCGCCGCTGTGGTGGCCATTGTTGTTCCCTCCGCTGCTGTTGTTGTTGTTGTTGTTGCAGTTTCCGTTGATATTGTTGTGGTGGAGGTGGGAGGAGGGGTGGTGGTGGTGGTGATGGTGGTGGCTGTCGTCATCATCGTCGTCTTTGTCCTCATCGTACTCGTCCGCCACGTCAATCACCTCCTTCTCGATCTTCACCGGCATGCTGGACTTACGGGGCTTCTTCTTGGGGGTGGGGTCCGTGTTGGTGGCAGCAGTTGGATCCTGCTGGGGGATACTTGGCGTGGGCAGCCTGTGGTGGGACATTGGCCCACCTTCGGAAGACATATTGTGGGCATTGTGGGAGGCTGCGGCCGCAGCCAGGAGCTGATGCTGCTGGTCCATCAGAGAGGTGCTGTTGGTGGTGGAGGGCAGGATGGGGCTGGTGGGCAGCGACACTGGAGAACTGACCAGGTGCTGTGGGGACAGCAGCGTGCGGTAGAAAGGGGGCACCGGCTGGACGGGCTGCACCGACTTCAGGGAGGGGAAGACCAGCGGGCTCTGCAGGGGCGACTGGAGCATGGGGTCCAGGGGTGGGGTGGCGAAGCCCAGAGACGGCCGTCCGGGGCTGGTGAGGGTGAAGCCGCTCTTGGTGCTGGAGATGACGGGCGTGCCGGGGCCCGACCCACGGATGAGGTCCTTGTCGCGGTTGTTCCTCAGCATGGGCATGTGCAGGCGTGGGTTGGGGTTGGCACTGTGGCGGTTGCGGCTGCGCAGCGAGCTGAACACCATGTTGCAGCCCTCGATGGTGCATCGGTGCTTGATCTTGAGGTGCACGGCGTTGTAGTGGATCTTCAGCGTACCTTTGTCGTAGAAGGTCTTGCCGCACGAGTTGCAGCACACGCGGCCCTTGCGCGAGGTGGCACCCATGCGGCGCATGCGGTGCATCTTGGAGGAGAAGGAAGAGTGGGTGATGCTCTTGGACTGCTCGCTCTTCACAAAGTGGTGGTGGGCCTGGTGGTCATTGAGGGAGTTGGACCTAGGGCGTGGGGTCCCGGGTTGCCCCTGGCCTTGCTGCTGCTGGCCTTGCTGTTGTTGCTCCGTCTGCTGCTGGGACAGCTGGCTGGAAGGAGTGGGCGAGATGGGTGATGCCCGGTTGTTGGGCTCCTGTTTGGGCTCGATGGCGTTGTTCATGCCCCCCAGGGCTCCGACGCGGCTGGGGCTCTGACCGCTGCTGCGGAAAGGGCTGAGTGATACCTCAGACTCGCTGGTCTCCACTGGCTCAGTATGGTTGGGCAGGCTGCCCTCACGGTCCAGGTCGCGGAGGCCACGGAGGCCCGATTGCTCCAGCGCCAGGCCGTTGGGGGGCAGGCCCAGCATGGGGGCCGACACAGGGTTGATGTACTGGAACGGCAGCAGGAAGGCCAGGCTGTTGGGGATGTTCTCAAAGTGGTGGATGCTGGACGGGCTGCTGGTCTCCATGTGGTTGAGGAGGCCTGGGCTTCGGCCACGTCCCACGCTGTTGCTCTCGATGAACGTCCGGATGCCCGAGTCGGTCTTGGAGGAGGGCACGGTGACCGCCTGACCCTCCTTCTCCTGGATGGCCATCAGCTCCACGATGGACTTGGTCTCTCCGAAACGAAGGAACTGCTGCAGGGTGATGATCTCCTCTTCCCGAGACATAATGGACCAGCGGTCCAGCACCTTGCCCGCAGCATCCTAGAGGCCAGATGGAAAGACGAGAGAGAATAGACAAAAAATACACAAAAGTTATTGATTGTGCATAATCACTGTGGTCGGTCTGAGGTCGAGAGGGAGCGAGAAGGAAGGGGTTTTGTTATCGGCTCATGAAATTCAGAGGCCCCTGAAGCGACAAGTAAAGATTGATAATAGAGCTCTGATAATAACACTCCTCCTCTTCCCTGTCCCTCTTTCCCTTCCTCCTTTCTCTCCTTCCTTCTTTACCTTTCATCAGCTATGCAAACACAGTCATTAGGCACACATCGAGAGGAACAGGCAGAGTTTAATAAAGTCTAAAAGCAAACAAATGGAGCCGCTGGGGCTGGTGGGGCTGGTGGGTTATTAGCGGGTACCTGTGAATTCTAACAATTTCTGGGGACATTGATCTATTCGCTGTGAGACTGTTTAACAAAAACAGCCAGTGAATGATGTGAACTCTCGCTGAGAGTCCCTCAGAACAGCGCACGACATGCAGCTCCGCTATGTTTGCTGCCGTGGTGACAGCCGGGGAGAGAAAAGGCTGCTAAAAGAAAGAATGGATTAATTAGCGAGCGCCACTAATCGCACCTTGCTACTTGGCAGCCATTTTTCTTAGTTTACTCTGTCATCTCTAAGGGAATCTAATGCACAAAGAAGAACGGGGTTAGGAATATCAGTCTATGGGGGGGGGGGGTTAAGTCATCTTGGACATTAAAATAAGAACACCCATGTTTATTTAACTGTGTCTTTGAAGGCCGGCTTGGAGGTGACACCGATCTGGCATCACGTTCATTAAGAACAGACCTGGGGTCAGTCTTTACTGTGGTTTATGTTAATGAGGTTTACGGGATGCATATCTTCCATCAGATTCAATACTAATGAAGCAGGCATACTTTATTATTGCGACGGTGTCAAGTGGAAAACGCATGTGCTTGCATTTACACTGTCTATGGAGAGAAGGCGGGAAGGATGAAGGGAGGAAGATGGAGAGAGAGGTGAGAGAGGTGAGAGAGAGAGAGAGAGAGAGAGAGAGAGAGAGAGAGAGAGAGAGAGAGAGAGAGAGAGAGAGAGAGAGAGAGAGAGAGAGAGAGAGAGAGAGAGAGAGAGAGAGAGGTGAGAGAGATAGAGAGAGAGAGAGAGAGAGAGAGAGAGAGAGAGAGAGAGAGAGAGAGATAGATAGAGAGAGAGGTGAGTGAGACAGAGAGTGGAGGGAGGGGGAAATGTAAGGAAGTAAATGTTGACAGTCCATATTTTACATCGGCCTTGGTGTTTCCCAACCCTGTGCTTGTGGAGCCCGGTGGAAGCGTGGGAAACAAAGTTTCCATCCTGGGAGAACAGAATGGCTCCGATGGGAGAGCTCTAAGCATTATTCCAAGAGGAGCACTTTCCTTTGGAGATGGTGCTATTAACCACTGAAAAATAAAACGCCTCGAGTTTTGAACAAACATGCGCTTCAATTGCCAAACGTCGAGACATGGCAAGGGATTCTGGGAAAATAATCTTGGCAAGACCTGAACCTGAACTGAAGGGGTTTGCGGTCGGGCTCAGAGCTTTGATACACAGAATACTGACCCAGTTCTGTTGTCTCCCACTCTGAACCCACTGGTGCTCTGACTGTGGAAGCCAGCAAATCACTAACAGAGATTATGACACATCCTATCAACTAAACAACTTATTCGATTGACAGACTTTAACAGGTGTTAGTATGAGGTTCAACATTAGTGCTAATAAATTATCTAGACATTTTATTCAAACTTAAGTCCCACATTGCTTGTTCACACGGGAAAAAAGCAGGGCTGTGTGCACTACAGAGGTGCTACTTTGTGAATGGTGTGTGTGTGTGTGTGTGCATATATGTATACATTAGTGTGTGTGTGTGTGTATATTATATGAGTGACAGGGATGAACACTACAGTTTACTCTGCATGGTCCTGTGGGACCTCTGTAGCCCAGACAAGTGTGACATCAAGGGAGTGACGTAGAGCAACTACAACAATTAGAGGCAACGCTAGGGTACTGTTCCCCGCTCCTTTACTCTCCTGCCTTGCAGAATCTATAAAAGATACAACACTGCAGTCTAAAAGGGTGTAAAAAATAACATCACAAAGCACAAAGCGCCTTAAAGGGAAAAACACAAGATAAATGTTTAACAAGATAGGGTAGATAGAGAGTGGTTGCACATCATGCCCTTTGAAATACAAGCCAAATGAATCCTTGGGAGATGGAACATCAATAGTAACTGGGGGTATTTGTTGTTAAATATACATTAAAAAAAACATTTGACACTTTCATTCTGTGTGTGTGAGTTTTTCGCCTGGAGGTATGACTTTAAATTCTAGCCTGTGCACTATTATTTCATAGCTGCACGGCCGTTGGGGTATTTGGATTTCCATCGGATTTCATTTAAAAAAGTAAAATTTGAAAGTGAATAATTAGGTAGAAATTGCTCAGAAATAGTCACTCTGAAATGTCCAACGGGAGTCGTAGAATAATGGTTACATACGTTAATATACTAACAAATACACACGCAGGCACGTACGCACAAGGGACATAGAACACAAACTCGCCAAATGATTGGTGCAGAATGGAATAGCTTTGACACATTCCAATGTACGTAGAAGTATTTTGGTACAACGTGACACTAATGAAATACAATACAGCAAATTATGTCAGAGGTAGGTTATTGATTAGAAAATGCCCAATAAAAGGGCCTACACTGCGCAGATTAATCAAAAATACATTTTCCTCACTCAATAAAATAGACTACCACCCCTGAGGAGAGAGTCAGCCATCGCTGTTTCAACGGTTCAAAGGTCACGCCACCACTTGGCGGTCCTAGTCCCCTTAAAACCCACCACATGCAATTGATCCTTCTGCTTTTCAGAACACTGTCCGGACCCAGCCAAGTACGGCTTATGTTCTTATCATATTCTACCCTTCCATCCTTTCATCCCTGCTTGTTGTTAAATTAAACAAAACCTTGAACACAGTGACGAGGGCCATAATGGAAGTAGCGGTCAGAGAGAGAGGGAGAGAGCACAGGGGCAGCCAGCTGTCACGATACAGGTCAGTGCTACGGCTATGGGGAGAGAGAGGGCCCGTACTGCAGTGGGGGCTAGGAAAACACACGGCCCAGCCTCCGTCCACTGTTCTGCTCCGCTCCAGATACTCCTGGAGTACAGTCAACAGGGGCTTAGGCCACGGAGGGGGAGGGGGAGAGAGAGAGAGAGAGAGAGAGAGAGAGAGAGAGAGAGAGAGAGAGACAGAGCGAGGGGAGAGAGAGACAGACAGGGAGGGAGATAGATAGAGGGAGAGGGGATGGAAACACAGACAGGGAGAGAGAGAGTGAGGGAGAAACTCAAGCTTGCATTTACTGAACCCCACACCAACCGGACTGAGTGAACAATATGAGGGGACAAGCTTGACTATAGTTCCTGGTCCAGGGGGAAACCTCATGTGCTCTTTATTTCAGTTCAGGAACTTCTCATTATTATTCGGCCATTTTATAACCCCTCTCTGTGTATTCTGTGTAATAGTATATTTTGCAATAACGTGTTTTATGGGAACACTATCAAAGTACAGACCACAAGATCTGGGCAACAAAAAAGACTAAATAAATAGTAACAGATAATAAAACATAACATATTTGACAATGAACAAGAACACGTTTCATTGCATATTTCAGTTTAGCAGAAAAGTCAAAGCAAGGCTATTTGATGGTATCATGACTGGGCTACATTTCTTTTATATACAAAAACAACTCTTTAGCACTTTTATGTAAATAGACTTAAACTACGAGTCTCGATCCACGTTCAAACACAAAGATATGCAATGATAACCCCACTTGTGAATCAAACGGCGCTTGTTAATTGAATGCTAACGTCCTAGCTTGATGAGAAAAAAACATCTAACACCACAATAGCTAGTGTGTGTGTGTATATATACACTGTGTACATATCATATCTCAGAGCCTGGGTGATAGAGATTCCGAGACAGCTCATGTACATATTTGCACACAAACACAAAGTCCCTGTAGTGTTAACCACCTCTTGCAGCCCACTCTGCATTAGCGCATTAGCCTAGTGACGCCACCGCAGCATGAGTAACAAATGTGCCATTAGAAGCACTTTTTACAAGGAGGCACTCATCTCCCAATTAGCCTAATGTTGGCCCTCTCGTTCCCATGTATTTTCCAGCCCTGCCCCCTCCACCCCTCCATCCATCCCCCCGTAATACCTCATTAATCCCTTCCCCTCCCCCTCGCCCCTTTCCACCTCCCTCCAGGGGTATGACAGATCACCCTGTCACTACACATCCCAGAGTCCTTTAAACAATGCGGCTAAACCTCCGTTTGTAAGGTTAATGACAATGAAACAATAATTACAGCAGAGCAGCAGTGGTAGGTAGGATACACACTTAATCTAGTGGACGGCCCCTCTACCCCCTCTACGTTATTAGTTTATCCACTGTGTCCGTGTCACTCGGAATTAATCCGCCCGACGACGGCTGTGTTTATTTATCTTGCAAATGGTTCGCTTGCTAGCGGCGTTCCCCGGTAATGTTTGCTAGTAGCGGAGGTGGCGGGGGTTGTCGGGGGCGCCTGGCCCGGCAACCCGCCTGGTTAAATTATGGCTGACAGGAGAGATGAACAAATTATGGCATTGTTATGGGGCCGGGGCAACGCTGTCAGATTAAAACAAAACAGGCAATTATACAATTAGCTGCAGCGCTAGTATTAACAGCCCGCGCTGAGAGAGAAAGAGAGAGCTAGAGAGAGAGAGAGAGAGGCTGGGAGGATTTGCATAGAGGACTAGGAGGGAAGAACATACACATACTTTTCACTAATCATCACCTATCATATCCAATGACCCAGTCTGTTTGGCAGAGAACCGAGAGAGATCCCGCCCTCCTCACGCAAGGCAAACAAGGCTAATATCAATCATTAATATCCTATGGGCTGTTAGCTGTACAGTCGACAGTTGTGTTCTGGGTGTGTGGAATAGGGGATCTGTGACCCGGATAGAACTAAAGATGTCATAATGGGGGTTATCATTCTTTCTAGGCTTTATCATAATGCCATTCAATAAACACATACATTATATACAGTATGTGCATCTTGGCCCTAATAGATTTAGGCTACAATGCGTAGGCTGGCTACGCTTGAGGCAGATTCACCAGGGGCAGAGCGATGCAACCAGCCAACCACATGTATGTATCACTGTATCGCGGCGAAGGAGACTACTGGCTGGCCGTGGCGTTGGAGTTGAACCCTGGGAACCACATTGATCCACCAATCGGCTTGCAGCACCGCGTTGCCCCAGAAGACACCAGGGAATCCCCTATTGATCCCCCTCGGCTGCTCTCACATCCCCAACCCATCCCGCGCTCGCCACTACAAGGGAGGTTATGCACCAGTTGTGATCTGAGAATGTCTTGAACCTTGTGGCTTCCCTCCTCCATATTCTGTTTCTCTCCCTCCTTTTCTCTCATTCTTTTTCTATTTTTTATCGCTCCATGAATAATGTATTTGGGTAGTGGTGGTGGCGAGAGGGGTGCCATGGGGGATGGGGTTCACAAATGCCTGGAGCCATCCCATCAGAGGGTTTGGGCTCTACCCCTGCTCCGCTCCCATTGGCTCTCTGGTGGCAAGGTCGGAGGTCATTGGTTGAACAACCAGCACCACTTCCTGCATGGTGATGATGGGTCACAGGGGAGTGGGTCGACCCAGACGTGGGAGGAGGACATTTGTAAGGAAACGGCACTTTGTGATCACGCTTAGCTAACACCATGTTCTCATTTAAACTGAATGTTTCGTATGTGAGAGAACACACTTTAAAGATAGTGAACGCTTTAGATTATTTTCCTCATGTCCTACATAATTATATTTGATTGGTAAAAGGATAGTTCACTTCCGATTCAAATGATACATAACACCATTATCTACTACCGCTACTGTATTACAATACTCAAAGGAAAAAAGCAACTGACACTGTCTTAGAGGAAACAGTCAGAAACAGTCAGTCTCTGTATGTCAGATAGCGGAGATAGCAAGAGGACTCTCTCGTTTCAAGAGGGAGATTGAAGAAGATCAACTACAGAGAGAGAGGGGGAGAGAGAGGGAGGGAGAGAGGGGGAGAGAGGGGGGGAGAGAGAGAGAGGCAGGGGAGAGAGTGGGAGAGAGCGCGAGAGAGAGAGCGAAGAGAGAGAGAGGGGGAGGGGGAATGAGAGAGAGCAGAAAGAGAGAGAGAGGGGGGAGGGGGGAATGAGAGAGAGCCAGAGAGAGAGAGATAGATAAATAGATAAAGGAGAAGAAGAGTGGACTCATGGTGACCCCCTGAGGGGAGAGGGATCCACACAGCCCAGGCCTGGAGAATCATCCTGTTTTCCATATAACATCCCAGCCGCCCCTTAAAAAGACACCCTGACGTCTAAACCAGGTGGGATTCAATAAAAGTCTACACATGGCCCTTCTGCTGCGGCACATTCATAATTCTTATTAGAAGTTGGGAGGGGAAGGCAGATCAGATATGGAATCCGGGTTGATGCCTTTTCCGTTATTCAATTAAACCCAGGCATTGTAGTGTGTGCACCCGCATGGTCAATATGATGCTGATCAGTGCCAGAGACTCCTTCAGAGCTGGAATGACTGGGGTCTGCTCTCTCTGCAGTGTGAGTGAATGTGACGAGGTTTAAGGACTGCTTTTTCACTGAGAACCAGACACAGTGATCAAGCAAACTAGCCCAGAGATACCCTGGCCCTGCCGTCCTGTCTGGTTGCTCTCCAACCTGATTTAACTCAAGGCTTTGGTAAAAAATTCATGACGACATGTCGGTTGTTGCTTAGGGCGCTAATTGAGTGTAGTGAAATTCATAGTGGTGGTTGCAGGCGGGCGGTTTAGGGCCTTTCTACCAGGACAGATAGGGTGAGTCACTCTCTGACATCCAGGTGGCCCAGGGCGAGCTGTCCCCCCAGGGCTCTCTCTCTCTCTCTCTCTCTCTCTCTCTCTCTCTCTCTCTCTCTCTCTCTCTCTCTCTCTCTCTCTCTCTCTCTCTCTCTCTCTCTCTCTCTCTCTCTCTCTCCCTCCCTGTATCTCTCTCTCTCTCTCTCTCTCTCTCTCTCTCTCTCTCTCTCTCTCTCTCTCTCTCTCTCTCTCTCTCTCTCTCTCTCTCTCTCTCTCTCTCTCTCTCTCTCTCTCTCTCTCTCTCTCTCTCTCTCTCTCTCTCTCTCTCTCTCCTCTCTCTCTCTCTCTCTCTCTCTCTCTCTCTCTCTCTCTCTCTCTCTCTCTCTCTCTCTCTCTCTCCCTCCCTCCCTCCCTCCCTCTCTCTCTCTCCCTAACGGCCCCTAAAGAGTGTCTGGTAACCTCTGGTTCACCCCCCTTTTGTTTGAAAGCTGTCCCTCCGCATCCCTTCAAAGGGAATGAGGACGGTGCTTTGGCCACAGCCCAGCAGAGGTGCAGATGGGGCGGCACATGGAAGCCATTTCGGGGCCCTCTGTGGCGCAGTGGAGTAAAAAAAAAAAAGAAGCGTTGGAGCGGCCCAGGCTTCAGATCAGAACCTTTCAAGAAGCTCCCGCAGCAGTTAAATCTTAGCACCGTCTGGCCGGGCTTGGACTGATCTATTGAATTCGCTGTCTCTTTTCACAAGGCATCCAAGCTAACGTTTTGGCTAGCTAGCCCCTCTCTGCTAAGCAGCCGTATCCTCGGTCGACAGTGTAAAACTCAGCGGACCCAGAACGCACCCTGGGGGGACTCCGCTGAGAAGTGAGGGAGCAATAAATGAGAGAAAAGAGAGGGAGGAGAGAAAGGAGGGAAAGATGGAGCGCCTGATGGTTCACATTAATTGAGGATGATTCGTGTGATGTGCAGCGTTTGGACGCGGCCCGGCCAGTCTGTCCTGGGCCTGGGAGACAGATGTGGGGGCCGCTGTTCCTCCTCCAGGGGCTGAGTGGAGCAGTGAGGCGGCTGAGAAATGGCCTGTCTGTCCAGGGGGGTGGAGGGAAGAGGCTGCTTTGGTGTGATGGCCTCCTTTTCTCTCCCTCTTATATCACATCTCCTTTGTCTTGATGACTATTTTGGCAAGGACCACGGGAGGAAAGGTGCATTAACATATGCTCACAATTTGGTCCTTGGCTCTGCTCGGTGGCTTACAGTGTATTTGTGTTGTATTCTGATGTATGTATGTGTTGCGTCTGTTCTCCCTCAGTGTAATACCCCCCCTCCTAACAGCCATTGTCCTTAAGCAGTTGAAAGAGAGTACAAACCGGATCTGTTTGAAGATTAGCCCTGCTGGAGCGAGGACAAGTAAAACATTGATACTTGATATTTGTTGCGTTTTCTACCTAATATGGACTAATGAGACTTGAGAATGAGGTTCCAACCTTCACTAATCATCAACTTAATCTCATATTCAGTTTCTGCTCATATATTACAACAGAGAAAGCCAAGGTGTAATGAATTATACTTTAATACAATTCTTCAAAGCCAACAAACATCACCTCATACGTCTTGTCATTTAGGTAAAAATGCACCAAATATGATTTCTTATTCCATTCTTACCTGTGATGAACCTCAACTAATTGAATACACAGACAACCAATTCCCTACACAGTGCTTATTGTAAACTGAAATAACTGAGCACTAGACTGACTGATAAAAATAGACAAAAACACACAGAATGTACTATATCCTATCTGTACCCGGTGCTTTTCCAGTGTCTCCCATCATCCTCCTGCAGTAGTAGTGGTGTCTATAACACACAGACAGACACACACCATTAGTGGAGCTCTCTGCCTACTGTGTTTCTACTAGGCTAGCATGCAGCAGAGAGAGGAGAGGAGAGAATAAGCTAATGGACTCTTTACTTAATGTGATTAGAGCCATTATTGACATGCTGCCAGGAAGATGCAAGACCATTAACTCAACCCCCACCACTCCTCCCTCCCTGGTTCCCCGGCAGCTCTGTACCCTATTTCACTGCCTGCCTCCCTGCCTGCCTACCTCCCTGCCCTGTCCTGCCTTCACACACAGAGGCCCCTAGACAGGGATAGAGTGGTCCCAAGAGAAGTACATGTTTTTGTCATTTGTTACTGGGAGTCGTTGTAGCGTCTTGCAAAATTCCACCATGCTTTACAGCACGGTACACTGGCTTATCAGAGCACACTGGCCACCCGGCAACCAGACGTGCATGTAGAAGTAGTGCTATACATATGGCTGTGTTGTTCACTCTAATCCACTTGAAATGACAGAGTAGTAACAAGCTGTAAACATGACTGGTCCAACGAGGAACAATAGATCGGATCGATTGTATCGCATGTTTGACGGGGGAAATCTTTTTGTTGGTGTTTGCTTTGAAATTACTAACATGAAATGCGATACAACAGGATTCTGTTCAAGTGAGCCATGTCCACGAGGAAAGGAAAAGGTATACTTAAGTAGGAAATTATCCCCCCCCCTGTTTCAAATTACAATGGTTCAGCCGCTCTGGTTTTAAATGGCCTCATTGGGATTGTTGCTTGGCATGCGGGTCGGCCCATTCATCTTTGAAGAGGTGGGTGGCACTGTTGCTGCAGTGTGATTTACACTACCCCACCTGTGTGCCAGAACACATCTATCCCTGTGGCACAGCAGCTCACATAGCCAGCGGCGCCGGGAGAATGTGTGTGTGTGTGTGTGTGTGTGTTCGGTGTGTGTGTGGCGCAAGTATCTGTTAGTATGCATTTGCGCCACAATGTGTGTTTTCTTTTGTGTGTTAGTCTACATACTTGCCGTGTTTGTGTGTGTGTGTGTGTGTGTGTTTGTGTGTGTGTGTGTGTGTGGGGGGATCTCGCAGGGCACTGTTCCAGGTCTCTGGGCCTGTCTACTGTCATAAGTTCCATAGTGGTGATTACATACTGCAAAAATAAACATCATCATCTGCTCCAGCCTCTCTGCACTGTAACGTATACATGAAGAAAAAGCTACAGACCATCAAAACACACAAGACCCCAAAATAAAATCAAGCAACATTTTGTTGTTGTTGCCATTTGCGTGCGTGTAAGCACATGTAATAAATTCCATGAATAGCTTTCGTTTTGGACGCTTAAAATGAAACCGAAGTCGGTTTGAAAGGTAGAGGAAAAAAAGACTGGAACGAATCAGGACGCTGATAGAGAAGAGGAAAACAAAGCTTTTAGAAAGCCGGGGGACGCCAGGCGTGGGGCGGTGGAGATTGCGGAGCCTTCGTAGACCTGTGTGTTTGTGTGTGTTTGATCCATCCATCCACACACACATCTGGTCTTAAACACACACTATCCATTTCACTGGACCTTTCTACTTTCTGATTTTCATTGTTCCTCACGGTCTACTAAACCCTCCTCTTCTCCCTGGAGAGCCACTAACTTCACCATTCCTCGTTCGTTCCCTCATTCATTCCCTCGTTCAATCCCTCGCGCTACAATATGTGAAATGACAGGCCGCTATAATACACAGGTTTGTGGTGTGCGTTCCAATCTCTGTGGTTTTCAAGGACTACCTGAAATACTTCAAATGTTCTGCTTTCCCAAACTCCTACATGTGTTTTTATGGCAGACGACATGTAGTCCACCTTAGCTCCACTGCCTTAGCTCTCCTACTCTAGTCTACGCCGGTAGAACTACAGATCCCAGTGGCACAGAGCTGCAAAATGAAAGCTGTCATTTTGGCTCAATAGTGAGCTCTGGGAGGATCATACAGGCCCTTAACAAGTTCATTGTTTATTTTATTGTTGGGAGGCAGGAACCTTAACCCCTGTGATTCCTGGCGGGACCAGAGACGTGACGAGAGGACTGTCAACTCCCCATAACTAGCCGTGTAACTTCCTTTAATAAATGTCAACTCTGTGACCCTCTGGCCAATCACAGGGCGGCACGGTGGGCGGCGGCCACACAATGTCTGGGGCTGGCCCTGTGACACGGGAGGAAGTGGAGAGGTAGACAATGTTTGTTCAGGAGGGACACATGGGGCCACCTGGAGACCGGGTTCCAGGACCAAGGGAGGAAAACATAACCTCCAGAGGTGACACGTGTGTGTGTGTGTGTGTGTGTGTGTGTGTGTGTGTGTCTGTCTTTGTGTGTGTGTGTGTGTGTGTGTGTCTGTATCTGTGTCTGTGTCTGTGTGTGCATGCGTGCCTGTTAGTCAGAGACATAAGCATTTGCATATCAATAAATCCAGTATGAACACACATGTAACGGTATGTAAGTGTGTGTAAGTACATGTATGTGTGTGTAACTACACGTCTGTGAGTGAGTGTGTGTAATGTAATACTACACATTGTTTGGTTCTGTCTCGTTTGGCAGTGCTGTGTAGTTCAGTGCAGGGGCTATCGATCCCTGGCCCTGTGGTGTAAGGGTTCCTGTCAGTAAACTCATTGAGCCGGGGCACCCTCTGTTCCCCCCCTCTGCCCCCGCGTAGCTACAAGCTAAACAGCCATCACAGAAACTCAATACGGCCAGACTGGGCCCAGCCCCCTAGTCCTGCTAGCCAGTACCTTCCCTCCCGCTAGGTCCCTCGAGGCTAACGCTAAGTCAATTCAGACGTGTAGCATCTCACACCAGTCTGAACCTGTTGTTGCCAGGGCTAGCGTGTTAGCGCTAATATGTCTCTCCATACAAATTACAAGCCGGGGGAAGAGGGACCAGATGCAATAAATATGGATTAGCTAATGTCCAGGTCCTCTCAGGTCTGTCGGGGTGGCTAGTGTTAGTGTTAGCGATAGCCGCTAAAGGAACGTGTCTGTCTGCGGCTTAGAGGTGGCGGGGGAGAGGGGAAGTGAAGCCTCATGGGAGCTCCTGGTGAGTTCTGGGAAATGAACTCCCTACTTCCTTAAATGCGGAGAGGAGGAGAGAGGAGGGTGGATATAATTTAGAAAACAATTAGTGGATAACGGAAGAGACCAGAGGATGGGGTGATAGTGTTTTTTATTTGAATATTGACCAGCCGGAGGGTTGGTGGGGTTATGGGTCAAATGTCCTGCTGCTCACCTTGTCTGAAGTGTGTGTGATTGATTTCTATTACGGTGGTATGTCTGGCCTGTGTGTAGGCCAGGCCCCTGACAGAGAGCGTGGGATGGGAGCACAGCTTAGGATGGAGGGAAGAAAGAAGAGGTGGAGGGATGGAGGGAGAGGTGAAGATGAGGTCAAGAGGGGGAGTGGACAACGTTTCCACTAGAACGTCCATATATTGATCTAGCTTATTCACAAATCAGCTTTCCTACCTTCTGGTATCTGCCTAGGTTTTTTAGTTATTCAACGGAATGTCTGTAAATGCATCTCCTCCTAATGTAAATTCATCCAAACTCAGTTCAAGTCATGAAAATATTTGTACTTTTCATTTTCTTTGTTACTTTGTTTTGGTAGTTTCACCAAGAGCTTAGCTTGATTTAGACTCGTTCCGGAGGTTTTAGTAGCGGTACTATTGAGAACATATGGCTCGATTCTAGTCGGGAATCACACCGTGTCAACACATCACAGCCCAAATGAATCAACTGGGAATCTGTGTATGTATAATGACATATTTGGTACTTCTATGAACTCTATTGGAGTCGTGTGGAGTCATAGGCCCTCACTGGATACATGGCTGGGTGCCCATTGGCTGAGGTACCAAGCACTATTTGTCCCTCACTGGCACCCTTAGCTCATGTCTGACTGCCACTTTTAGCTTTCCTGTCATGGAAGCCAAAGACAAAATCCCAATGGACCTTAAATGGACAATAAAGTTTTTGGGAACTTGGAACATGACGTGACTGGCTAGCTAAGTGGTACTGAGTTGATTTGACAACTGGTCTGGGGCCAGTGAAAGTAAATGAGGGCTTAGTGACAGTAAGCTATTTTAAATCGCTGATCTAAGGACAGTTTTTACATACTTCTAGAGATGAGGAGGGACTACTGTATGCAGGTGGTTGACTTTGGAGAAAAATACAAGGTTTGGAAAGCAAAACATTTTTTTGGGAAAGTGTGAGCAACAGTCTTTCTCTCACTCACACACACATACACACAGGGCATGTCGGGCCAGGTTGGCCTGTGTGTGTGCCGTTGGCAGTCCCTCTGGGCAGATGTGGGGTGTGTGCCAAGGGCGTGCAGTGAAAGAGTGCCCCTGGCGCAGCGTGCTGCTTTGAAGTGGAGGGGCAGTGAGACGTACAGCACAGGGGCCATGTAATCCCTTTAAACACCATGGAAAAATACAAGGACCCCTCTCTGACTGAATGACTGTCTGTATGTCCGACTGTCTGTCCGACTGTCTGTCCGGCTGTCTGTCTGTCTGACTGTCTATCCGACTGTCTATCAGACTGTCTGTCTGTGTGTCTGTATGTCTGTCAGACTCAAAAGGCTCTGAAGGCAAGCATTTGGGAGCCGGTGCTAACCGTGGCGCCACACACACACACACACACAGATGCACACACACAGACACTTCAAAGCGCTGAGCTGCATTGCTTAGTGAAAGTCACCCTCCCCGTTAGGTTCTGGCTGGCTGGTGGGTTGGTTGACAATCAGGGGGCATTCTTCAGAGGGTAGGTCAGCACCAGCACCAGCACCAGGCCTGCAGCACAGCAGCCATGTAAGACGCACCGCTAGACTGCATTCCTCCTGGCCCAGCTCACACACACACACACACACACACACACACACACACACACACACACACACACACACACCCCCACCCCACCCCCCCCCCACACACACACACACTCCCCCCCCACACACACACACACACACTCTCACACACACACACACACAGGGATGTGCAGACACACACACACACACGCATGCATGCACGCACGCAAGGACGCACACACACACAAACACAAACACACTCATCTCCCCAAACACCTCAACCCTTGCCAACACATAAACACAAACATATAGAAATGATTTTGGTTGGCATGTGAACGGTACTAGGCACACAAAGCTGCTTGGCTCTGGTTTCTCCCTAAACGCTATATTTCTCTCCTACACGTCCTATATGGGATGTCTTGAGCTCTAAAACAAATGATGAGAGAGAGTTTGGTTCTGGGTCTGGTGGTCATTACAGCTTGGCAGGTTTACCTGGGAGGAAAACATTCCTGCTCTACAATCTCGGTGTGTGTGAGTGGGTGTGTTTGTGTGTCTCGAGTCTGTTCATGACCTCACAATATGGTCACAGAGCAGAGACAAACATGTCGAAGATATATGGAAATATACTGTACACTGGGTTATAATACCTATACATCGACCCCTGATATGAGCATACAATTGGTTACATATGTTTTTTATCCGTCAATACTAATGTACTTGAGAATTCCACAAAACCACAGGACAGAATCCATATGTAAGTTGAATCCTTCAAGCCAAATGAGTATCGGAAAGTGACCTCAGGCTCATTGTCAAAGCATGATTTATTTTTATGTATGTATGGTTTATGTTTATCCTCATCACTATTCCATTAAATATTTGTATAATCATATATATTATATCATATATAAATACATAATCATACATATTTACTTGACAAATTGTCTAATGACCCATCTGACTGTCTAATGACCCATCGGTCTCTTCTCCTTGACCCTGATAGCTGGTCCTTAACACACTAAAGTGGCTCTCTGTCACACTGATGGAATTATTTATGACCCCAGATCCCATGGCTGGGTCAAACACAGCACCCATCCACCCAACGGTCCAACCGTGAACATCAACTAATAATTCTACTCCCTGCTCTCCAGGGGGAGGTGGGGGTTGTGTTTTGTGTGATGAGAGAGAAAGATGGAGTCACTGAAGCACACGGTGGCGGAAAGGAAAAGAGAGGAAGGGAGGGATGAGAGGAGGAGTGGAGGGGTGGGAGGGGGGTGGGGGGGTTAAAGTGAAAAGTCATGCCAAGGTGTAGTGGGGGCCACTACAGTCCACAGGGATCGATGGCTACATCTACAGATAGTACTCAAGTGCTATTAAACACTCCTTCTTTCTCTCATTCCATCCCTCCACCCCCCCCTCCTTCTCTCTCCACTAACTCCCCAGGTCCGGGCCAGGTACAAATGGCTATTTGCTGTACAACTCCCACAACATGTTTGTGTCTGCTAGCATAAGGCCCTAACAGCGTGTAAAGCACAAAGAGACAGAGAGAAAGAGAGAGGCCCCTTTTCTCTATTCACAAATGTCCCCCCGGAACACAAAAGCTTTCTGAATGGAGAATGGAGATGTCAAAGTGCTATTAGGACGGCCATGCTGAAAGAGAAGCGCAGACAAGAGAGTCTCCCCTGTCAATAGAACCTTAATGCGTCAAGGAGCTCCGGAAGAGCCATTGTGTGTGTTCGTGCACGTGTGTGTGTTTGTGTGTGTGTGTGTAGTTTTAGTCTCGTGAATGTAGAGTATGGACACTCTCTCTCTCGCTCACACACACACACACACACACACACCCCACACACACCACACACCACACACCACACACACACACACACACACACACACAACAAAAAGACATAAACACACCTCACACACACAGTCTCATCACTTTTTAAAGACACATTCAAAGGGAATAGGTGATCCACTGCAGAGTCCTACATTTGATCAAAACAAAGAACCAGATTTTAAACTGCAGCCTTCAGATAAATCTACCTTCCAATCACAACACCCTGTTTCCTTTCATTCCATAAACTGCAACAAAGAATCACCTTTAAATAATAAGAAGTAGCTGCTGAGGCAAGCCATTTTTTTATTACAGCTTTAATGTATCACATTCCCTTCTTATTATGTTGTGGTGAGACTACGGCTAAATTAAGAAGTAAGCATTAAAATGGGGTGGTGATGGGCTGTCTCCATTAAAGGGATGATCATGGTTGTGTGATGGTTGTGTCAGTGTTGCTAGCTGTTAGCTGTCGCCTGCTGGGTCTCTCCCCGCGGATGCTAACATGTCTGAACTGAACAACAGTAGACATACAATAGACAAGGCTTTCATTCTCTCTCACACCTATAGCAAGCTGTCTGTCAGCATCACAGTGTGTGTGTGTGTGTGTGTGTGTGTGTGTGTGTGTGTGTGTGTGTGTGTGTGTGTGAGAGACATATTTCTCTCCTCTAATTAGTGGAAGGGAGTCCTGGGGGCAATCAGTGTTCAGGGTTAATGAGAGCTGGAGCAGAGAGGAGAGGAAGAGCAGGGAGGGGTGTGTTGGTACCCCTCGTTGGTAACGTTCGTACCCCTCTCATCATGCTGTCACCCTAAAGGGGCTTTACCCTAGTAGCTCGCTGTATCGCTGTGACAGATCACACACTCACATGTGTCGAGTCTCTTTCTCTCTCTCCCTCTCTCTCTCTCTCTCTCTCTCCCTCCCTCCCTCCCGTGTACAATATGAAACACTCCTTATCTGGCCCAGCGAAGCTGACGTATAGGGCTGTCATCATGTTACACACAGAGACAGAAACGCAGGCGCACACACACAGCCCTGTCATCTTACTGACGTTCACTGTCGGGAAATGCATTATGGGCGACGGACGGGTGGAGGATGACCGTCCAAACCCTCCTCCCATCCCTCTCTTCCTTTCTCTCTCTCTCTTTCTCTCTCCACCTCTCCCTGTCTCGCCCTTCCAGTCCCTGCCCTGCCCTGCTCCGTGCTCTACTCTTTACTCTGTCCTGTCCTCTCAGTGGCTGGGGTGACCTGGGGCGGACACCGGGAAATGGATCCAGTATGCTGGCTAATTTACCTGTCACTCCCATCAGCCCTCACTGGACTGACGGGGCCACTCACTCCACATTAGGAGAGGGTGAGGAGGGGGTGGGGGTTACTGCATTATTAATGAAAGCAGTGCCATTGAAGACATTTATACGCTACAGCAACACTAAACCACTGGCGACTCACCTTGGAAGTGCAGATAGGCAAGTGCAGAGCACATTAGCGATACAGCTAGTCACATGACACCATAGGTGGATAGCCTCAATCTCAATACACTTTGTCAAGTGCATAAGCAGGGTAATTTAATTGTGTATGTTGAGTTCACACACACTTTATCAAAGCATATGTTTTCCAGTAATTTTCCATTTTACTGGAAACATAATTGCATTTGTAATAAATGTTTCACTGCCTTCGATTTGTTTTTCATTATTGCCTTTCATTATTGCTCTTTGCTTTTCATTATTGCTCGCCAATGCCAAATCATTACTACTTCTAAAACATGAGGACAGACGTCAAAATACACTACATAGTCTCTCTCTCTCTCTCTCTCTCTCTCTCTCTCTCTCTCTCTCTCTCTCTCTCTCTCTCTCTCTCTCTCTCTCTCTCTCTCTCTCTCTCTCTCTCTCTCTCTCTCTCTCTCTCTCTCTCTCTCTCTCTCTCTCTCTCTCTCTCTCTCTCTCTCTCTCTCTCTCTCTCTCTCTCTCTCTCTCTCTCTCTCTCTCTCTCTCTCTCTCTCTCTCTCTCTCTCTTCTCTCTCTAGCAGTGAGGTGAGCGGTGTCAGTCATATCACGACTACAACAAAGGCTAAAGAAAAGCAGAGATTAAAAACACAGAGATAAGAGACAGAGAGGAGAGAAGAAGTAGTAACGGTGTTCACCGCTCCAGATTTACTGTCCATTAGACAACGCTCCCTAAACCTGCCATATAAATTTCCACCGCCGTGTCACATTCGTCTCTACTGCTTCCAAGTCCGGTGGACCGGCCGACCCAGCGGACGTGTTTCTGTCCGGAGAGATGGACTCCCAGACACGCACACACACTCAATATGGAAGTATTAAGCCCTGATAGCAGGCCAGACTCATGCAGCCTGGTCTGTTGTTTTTATTTATTTAATATTTCCCTTCTTTTTTATGTAAGACTTGGGGAATGGGGGAATGAGACTTGGAGAAGGGGGGGGGGGCTGCTCTGGCTTTTTGATGTTTTGATGTTGCCGTCCGCCGCCGCACATACCTCCAGGAGGAATAACAGTAAATCAAGGTGTAATGTGGGGTTGTGAGTGGGCTGAGGCCTGGGATGGGGATGGGGGCCAAATGGGCTCTCAAGGGGGGCTGACTGGAGTGGCGTTAGTGGCGTTGAGGAGTGAATGCACCAAGGGGTAGAGAGGGAGAGAGAAGGGGGACAGAGGGTGAGAGAAAGAGAGACAGCCATTGAGGTAGTGAAAGAGTGATGAAGAGAAAGAGAGGGTGAGAGAGAGAGAGAGATAGGTGAGTGAGACAGAGATTGGACAGCTAGAGTCTGGCCGGGGTGTGGAGCTTGGCACTGCTCATCCCTGAGTGATGGTGTCTTTTCACGGTTCAGACACAGCCGCTCCTTTAATCTGTCTATCCTCAGACATGGAGATGGAGGAGGAGGAGGATGAGGAGGAGAGAGGGGGAGGAGAGGGGACCGGGGGGGTAGGGGTGGTTAGCGTGCTGGATTGATTTCGGCTTTATATCACTTTTACAACCAGGCTGCACTTTCTCTCAGACACACAAACACACACAGCTGGAATGGCAGAAAGAGAAAATGGTGTTCAGGCCTCATCAGGGCTCTCGGTTCAAACTGAACCCGGCGCTCACAGTGTGTTCCCCACATGTGTGTAATGTGCAGCCCTGAGTCCAGACACTCTCTCCCTCCCTCCATCCCTCCCTCCCACGGTGCGTTTGTTGCCTGCGAATTTAAAACGGCCCGTGGCACATCGTAACGTTTTTGGGTGGTGACATGTTGGCGCTCGACTTTCCACATGAACTATGTAAGCCCATGGGGAACCTAAAGAGCCACGTTGTAGAACCAAGTCAGGCTCCTAAAGGTCGGGATCAAAACATCCCTCTAACGTCAAAACAACAACACTTTAGACTAACTTTTAACTGCTACTGTGAAGAGACACATCTCTTATCAATAGACTTACGATCTTTAAAAAAATCTCCTCACTTCAACAACTCTCAAATCAAAAGAGGAGTTTAAAGTTTAGGCCCCTTAGCCAAACAACATAGTGGAATCTGAAAAGAAAACAGTGAGAGGAGGACGTTGGGGTGAAGTGCTTGCTGATGGCGGTTAGCGTAGCGTTAGCAGCACAACACCTGTTTCGACTTAAAAGCGGGGCCAGAAGTAAGATTAGCTAAACATGCCCATAAAGGGGATGGTGGCCGTGCCTCCATCTCGGCTCTGATAACAGCACAGACTTCTGGCCCAAAGATATTTTGCTCAGAGGGAACTAAGTGATGGAGTCACAATGCTATGGAATGACGGGGGAAACATTCCAGCGTTACACAACCAGTAGGGACTGAGAGGAACAGTCAATTCACAAAGAGAAATACTCACTCTTGGGAGACATTAAACATTTTTGATAAGATCATGATTTTTGACTTGATCATGCCCCAGCATGCACACATACATAGAGAGACTGGACTATACACTATATAATGTGTCTATGTGTGTGTTGGGCTTGTTTTGCATATCGTTAATCAATCATAGATGGAGCCTTGTAACATTAATACAAGCATGTTGAGTTATAGATGTCACTACTGGCACATTTTTGTGGATACACTCCAATGCCTAAGGCTGTTTAAGGCTGTTAAAAGATTTGTGGATACACACAAACACACACACACACACACCCTTTCACACATCGTGCCGAACAACACTTTCTACCATATAATTGCCTTCTAACTGACTCCTAGGCAAGCCTCACTGAAAAGCAATGAGTGAGACAAAGCCTCTCTAGGATTCCCTGTGCTTTAAACCTCGGGAATGTGAGAGAAATCGACGCAATCTGACAAAATTCCTAACCTGGGGGGATACTGGGAGCACTTCCATGCTGTGATATTGGGAGGGAATTTCAATGTGTCAATACAGTTAGTAGCCGTTGGCACCTCATGGGTTTGGGTATTGTAATAATCACATTGTCAAGTCACTGTCAGATCCGTATGCTGTGGCAATATGGTTATCACAGGAAGTGGCGTTGTGTTTTGCGCAGTGGGAGGAAAGGTGTTTAACACCTCTCTCTCTGTCTTTGACACTGTTGAGCTCAACATAGTGGAGGACGCTGATGACATGCTAAAGTGTGAACACACACACACACACACACACTCTCTCCCACACACACCCTGCCACGCGACTGTGGTCTCTGGGTAATGAGTGTGTGCCTCTCGGGGCTTGGTTAGGGACGTTCCTGCTCTTATCTTTGTTTATGTAGAGGGTCAATCATGTCTGTGTGTCCACGTGTATGCGTGAGTATGCATGTGAGTGCGTACTGTATGAGTGTGTGCGTACTGTATGAGTGTGTGCGCACATGCCTGTGAGTGTGTGTGGGGGCGGTTGCATTCCTCTGTGCGGCAGCGTGCAGGCAGTGAGAGAGAGAGAGAGAGAGAGAGAGAGAGAGAGAGAGAGAGAGAGAGAGAGAGAGAGAGAGAGAGAGAGAGAGAGAGAGAGAGAGAGAGAGAGAGAGAGAGAGAGAGAGAGAGAGAGAGAGAGAGAGAGAGAGAGAGAGAGCTGCTTATAGTGCCAACACAGCAACCCCTATACACTACAGTAGAGAGAGTGGACTATACACTACAGTAGAGAGACTGGACTATACACTACAGTAGAGAGACTGGACTATACACTACAGTAGAGAGACTGGACTATACACTATACACTACAGTAGAGAGACTGGACTATACACTATACACTCAGTAGAGAGCTGGACTATACACTACAGTAGAGAGACTGGACTATACACTACAGTAGAGAGACTGGACTATACACTATACACTACAGTAGAGAGACTGGACTATACACTACAGTAGAGAGACTGGACTATACACTACAGTAGAGAGACTGGACTATACACTACAGTAGAACTGATGAGACTGGACATACCATACACTACAGTAGAGAGACTGGACTATACACTACAGTAGAGAGACTGGACTATACACTACAGTAGAGAGACTGGACTATACACTATACACTACAGTAGAGAGACTGGACTATACACTACAGTAGAGAGACTGGACTATACACTATACACTACAGTAGAGAGACTGGACTATACACTATACACTACAGTAGAGAGACTGGACTATACACTACAGTAGAGAGACTGGACTATACACTATACACTACAGTAGAGAGACTGGACTATACACTACAGTAGAGAGACTGGACTATACACTACAGTAGAGAGACTGGACTATACACTACAGTAGAGAGACTGGACTATACACTAACACTACAGTAGAGAGACTGGACTATACACTACATATCTACTGTATAGTATACTGTACTTTAAACACTGACTATAAGAAAGTCCATCTAAGTGTTATAATGTGATAGAGCTAGTGTTAGAGAGAGAGAGAGAGAGAGAGAGAGAGAGAGGAGAGAGAGAGAGAGAGAGAGAGAGAGAGAGAGAGTGTGCTTGCTGAGGTCGGTCACCTGTGGCAGCCTATCGATCCACTCCCCTCCGGCTGTCCTGTTGTCTTTGGTGATTACTGCCCTCGCTCCGCTACACTCCTCCACCACATCACACCATTCCTTACTTTCAACAACCTTTCTATGCAGTCATTTGTTTGGGGCAACAAAGTAGAGAGAGAAGACAGGGGCCGGAGACTAGGGAGAGGAAGGAAAAGGGGTGCTAGCTACGTTAGCGCCAGCTACGTTAACACCAGCTACGTTAGCACCAGCTACGTTAGACGCCAGCTCGTTCGCTAGCTCGTCACCAGCTACGTTATCACCAGCTACGTTAACACCAGCTACGTTATCACCAGCTCGTACGCACCAGCTACGTAACACCAGCTACGTTAACACCAGCTACGTCCTAACTGCGTTCAACACCAGCTCGTTATCACCAGCTACGTTATCACCAGCTACGTTATACACCAGCTACGTTATCACCAGCTACGTTATCACCAGCTACGTTATCACCAGCTTCGTTCACCAGCACTGCGTTAACACCAGCTACGCCACCAGCTCACGTACACCAGCTACGGCTAGCTCTTCACGCCACGACACCAGCTACGTTAACACAGCTACGTTAACACAGCTACGTTATCCCAGCTACGTTATCACCAGCTCGTTATCACCAGCTACGTTAACACCAGCTACGTTAACACCAGCTACGTTAACACCAGCTACGTTATCACCAGCTACGTTAACACCAGCTACGTTAACACCAGCTACGTTAACACCAGCTACGTTATCACCAGCTACGTTAACACCAGCTACGTTAACACCAGCTATGTTAACACCAGCTACGTTAACGCTACCTACGTTAACGCTAGCTATGTTAGCACTAGCTACATTAGCACTAGCTGGTCCCAAGTGGCTCAGTTGGTAGAGCATGGCACTTGCAACGCCAGGGTTGTGGGTTCGATTCCCACAGCGGACCAGTACGAATGAAAATGTATGCACTAGCTACTGTAAGTCGCTCTGGATAAGAGCGTCTGCTAAATGACTAAAATGTCAAGGTTGAAAGAAACAGACAGAACCATCAACCTACTCTCAGAAGGGTTCCACATTGTTACAAGCCTAGCACACAAGGTCAGAGTGACACTATGGGTGGTAACCCCGTGCAGGTCGAGGGGGTGTTGTGATATTTCTGGTGACCCTGGTTACTTCCTTTGTGACTGCACTGTGATGTGTCCTTTTCACTGAGTGAACTAGTGTAGTATGCTAGTGACTGCTCAACTCTCTCGGTGGTCTTACCAGTCAGTTTAATAAGACAGGCTTTAGGGCTAGAGAGCCAGGCTTGGGCACAGAGCACCAGTTTTTTGGATTCTTTCCCCCTTTTTACAAGGGTGCTTTTTCTAGTGGGGCCTGCTGGTTGGTGTTGGCCAAGTTCTTGGTCCAGTGTGTGTGCAAGTGCATGCATGCACTACCCCTGTCCTTGTCCATTCCTCTCCTCTCTCCTCTCCTCTCTCCTCCTTGATCCTCTCTCCCTCTCCCTCCTCTCCCCTTCTTGCTCCTCTCCCTCTCCTCTCTCCTCCTTGCTCCTCTCCTCTCTCCTCCTCTCCTCTCCTCTCTCCTCCTCCTCCTCTCCTCTCCTCTCTCCTCCTCTCCTCTCTCCCTCCCTCTCCTCTCTCCTCTCCCCTCCTTGCTCCTCTCTCCTCTCTCTCCTTCCTCCTCTCTCCTCTCTCCCCTCTCCCCTCCTTGCTCCTCTCTCTCTCTCCTCCTCTCTCTCTCAGTGATATTCTAATAAACAATCTAGCCAGACACCATGCTGAGACGGCCGGTAATAGGGGTTCTAATTAGGCCCTCCAAACACACAGGTGGTGCTTCACGCCTCGATTCTCCACATTCATCTCCCCAAAACTGAATGAATTGATTCCATTTGCTCGCCACTTAATGCACTGATGGTTTATTAGCACGGTGAGGACAAAAGAAAAGACACCGAAGCTTCTTGTTTGGGTCCTGAGAAGAATGAATTAAGTGTTTTTTATTTGTAGAGGTTTTTATTTTATAGATCAGAGCTGTCAGAGCAACAAGAAGAAGAGAGGGTTTATAAGACCATGTTGTCTGATCTGTTGGGGTGGAGGGTTACTCTGGGTGACAAGGAACAAGGGAGAGAGAGGAGGAGGGATAGAGGAAGAGGGGGTACCCGATACAGCTATGTATGTCTTACTTCAAAAGAGAGAGAGAGAGAGAGAGAGAGAGAGAGAGAGAGAGAGAGAGAGAGAGAGAGAGAGAGAGAGAAGAGAGAGGAGAGAGAGAGAGAGAAGAGAGAGAGTAAATCTAGCCAGAGTAGAAGCCATTTAAGAAAATGTGACAGGGCAAATGAGCGAAGAACTAACACTTGATCCCGTGCGCAACATGTCCAGTTAAAACAGCAGAGGCTGTATCTGAATTCATTAGGCTTATTTCACTAGGGGCTTGCATTTCAGAAGCCAGCCACTGACAGTACTACAACATGTGGCAAAAATAAATACATATTTAAGAAAAGACCCATCGCTACATGCTACATATTGTTGGAGGTGTTTTTGTTTCTCTATACTTCTTTCTCTCCCAGTCTGTCTGTCTATCGTGTCTCTCTTTCCTCACTACAGTTCCTCTCTCTCTCTCCGTCTCCACGCTTTCTCCTCCCTCTCTCTCTCTCTCTTTCCTCAATACAGTTCCTCTCTCTCCCCGTCTCCACCCGCCTTTCTCCTCCTCTCTCTCTCTCTCTTTCCCTCACTACAGTTCCTCTCTCTCTCCCTGTCTCCACCACTTTCTCCTCCTCTCTCTCTCTCTTTCTTCCTACAGTTCCTCTCTCTCTCTCCCTGTCTCCACCTGGCTTTCTCTTCCTGTCTCTCTCTCTCTCTTTCACTCCCTCTGCTTGTTACTGGGTTGAGAGTGAGGAGGACGGCCTTTACTTTCCTCTTAGGCTGCAGAGGCTAAACCAAGTCACCATCCAGTCTTCTCCTGTCGGAGGTGAAGTCGGAGCTAGACCAATTGGCGGTGTGTCTCCTGAACGGAGAGAGCAGAGAGAGAGAGAAGGGAGCAACCCCCCTCCCTCACCTCACCTGCATGACGGTCATCCCGCTTCTAGCCAGTCTCACAACACGCCACAGAGACAGGATAACGAGAGAGTGAGAGAGAGGAGAGAGAGGTGAACACAACATGCCTGTAAGCTACAAAGGTGTTGTGTAGTACTGTTTAAAGAGAGAACGTGAGAGAAAGAGAGAGCAGCAAAAGAGAGAGAGAGCGACAGAAAGAAAGCCGAGCACACAGGTAAGGGATTGTGAAGACTCAAGCACATTTCATACAAAACCCCAGCGCCGTTTCCTCTGTTATTCCTTACTTAATTCATATTCTGTGGCTTTTATACAGTCCACGTTTTTTTAGGGCGTTTGGTTCACCCGGAATCGTCTGACCAACTGAGAAAGAGAACATGGTGGTCTAGGACCGCGTCCCGTGCCAATGACATCACAGCCTCCCGGGGCACTGTGGACAAGTCAAACACAGCTGGGAGTCGCGAAAGACGAGAGGGTGAGAGAGGCAAACGCAGTCGGGACCCGAGAGTCATACCGGTGTGTGAGAGTCTGTTTGTGTCTGACTGTAATTATGAAGTGTGTGAGAAACTGTATGTGTGTGTGTGTGTGTGTGTGTGGCATACAGACTTGCACGTGTGCAAAAAAACTGTGAGAGTATGTGATGCATGCACTACGCAGCTTATTTGCGTATGCAGATGTGTCCATAAACTTGTGTGTGAACTAATGTGTGTATGCAAGCAGTGTGTGAACTAATGTGTGTATGCAAGCAGTGTGTGAACTAATGTGTGTATGCAAGCAGTGTAAGAACTAATGTGTGTATGCAAGCGTGTGTGAACTAATGTGTGTATGCAAGCAGTGTGTGAACTAATGTGTGTATGCAAGCAGTGTGTGAACTAATGTGTGTTCCAGCAGTGTGTGAACTAATGTGTGTATGCTAGCAGTGTGTGTATGTGTGAGGTCCTGTATGCCCCATGTGTCAAACTCCTCCCCCCAGCCTGTCTAACTCATTCCTGTCCTACTTTATGAGTGGAGGCTCCTGCAGCCTCTCACCTCAGGACTCACTGCAGTTCTAGCCTTCCATTCGCACGGAAGTGACACACACACTTTCGTGCTGTGGGGCCGCTGCCTTGTAACTAACACAGAGAGAGAGAGAGAGAGAGAGAGAGAGAGAGAGAGAGAGAGAGAGAGAGAGAGAGAGAGGAGAGAGAGAGAGAGAGAGAGAGAGAGAGAGAGAGGACAGAGAGAGAGAGAGAGAGATTGTGCGTGTGTGCATGTGTGTGTGTGTGTGTGTGCAGCGCGCATGTGTGTGATTCACTAGGTTGTGTGTGAGGCGATAGTGTTAACTAAACTGGGGCCTCACTGGAGCTATTCGAGGATACTATGCATACTTTCTAGTGCTCATCTGGGAACCCAAGTGCTATTTTAAGACTGGAGCACCTTTCTTCAGCACTGGTTCAAGGAGCTGTACCTAGACTTTGGCCCCTTTGATTGTAGAATTTAGGAACCATATTCATTCTACATGTCTGTCCGTCACTTGCTTAGCGCAGTAGAGAAAGGAGGGGACCCTAATGTCCTCTAGGGTCCTAATTATGACCCCTCACAGCTCCTCAACCCCCACCAGTAAAGGTCCGTCCCTGTGTGAGAGCAGCAGTGTCAGTCTGCCTTCTCCCTTCCTCTAATGTTGATCAATAAGAGAGAATGTTCTCAGGAGATCAGTTCCAACATCACAACATCAACGCTCTCACACCCTCTGCCATCAGTGTCGCTGACCTTGAAGTAAAATTCAATTTCCCTCCACAACAACAGCAGAATGAACGCTTTACTACGATAGACACTTCTGATCCCTAGCCATTTCCCCTACCGTCGCACCATAGAGCAGGATATTATAACTTATGAAGGAGATGGAGAGAGAAATGGATGGAGGAACGCAGAGAGAGAGAGAGCGAGAGAAGAAGGGAGGAGGTGATTATAACATGATCTGTCTTTGGGAAAAAACCTCCAGCAGGACCGCAAGGATCCCCAGCCTCAAGGACACGCGGCTGCTGGAGAGGGCCTCTCGCTGGGGAGAGTTGCAGCCTCTTGTGTGCTGCTAGGCCCTTTCGGGGCAATTCCCTAGGCCCGGACAAAAAAGGAAAGGCGAATGTAGGAGCGAGGGATCCCATTAAGGGGATGAGGGTGTTGTGTATGGAGGATGAAGTGGGAGGATGGAAAGAGGGGGCGTCGTTAATACAGGAGGAATATTCCTTTTCATTGTAATTATCACTGCCTACTGGAACTGGAGGAGCCAGAGGAGGATCATGGGTAGGCTGGTTGCCCCCCTCACTCAGGGGGCTATGGATGGATAAATGGTGAGAGAGAGATTGGGTAAGAGAAAAAGAGCGAGAGAGAGAGAGAGAGAGAGAGAGGAGGGAGGACAAAATAGAGAAAGTGTGTGAGAGCGAGAGAGAGAGAGAGAGAGAGAGAGAGAGAGAGAGAGAAGAAATGTGTAAAAGTGCAGAGAGAGTTGGGAATACACAGAGTAGGGATGCGAATCCAACCAGCATCTTGGATAAAGCTGTAGGATTGGCATGTTGGCTTTGGTTGGCCCTGTCTTAGGGGATGGGCTCAG